>NW_027278151.1:170616-343088 GCF_030028105.1 Mobula birostris
TGTCTACAGCCATGAAACAACTTTCAAACTACTCACAATCATGTGGAAAGTTAACCTAAGGTGTTTCCATTAGGTTTGCAGTAGGTGCTTTGGTGTAAAATTGAAATGTATACTATTTGTATTGTCTAAGCATTGCATGCACTCAGATAACAACTTTTTTGTTTTGATCTGTACAGCCATGAAACAACTTTCAAACTACTCATAATCATGTGGAAAGTTAACCTAAAGTATTTCCATTAGGTTTGCAGTAAGTGCTTTGGTGTAAAATTGAAATGTATACTATTTGTATTGTCTAATCATTGCATGCACTCAGATAACAACTTTTTTGTGTTGATGTGTACAGCCATGAAACAACTTTCAAACTACTCATAATCATGTGGGAAGTTAACCTAAGGTGTTTCCATTAGATTTGCAGTCAGTGGTTTGGAGTAAAATTGAAATGTATACTATTTGTATTGTCTAAGCATTGCATGCACTGAGATAACAACTTTTTTGTGTTGATGTCTACAGCCATGAAACAACTTTCAAACTACTCACAATCATGTGGAAAGTTAACCTAAGGTGTTTCCATTAGGTTTGCAGTAGGTGCTTTGGTGTAAAATTGAAATGTATACTATTTGTATTGTCTAAGCATTGCATGCACTCAGATAACAACTTTTTTGTTTTGATGTGTACAGCCATGAAACAACTTTCAAACTACTCATAATCATGTGGGAAGTTAACCTAAGGTGTTTCCATTAGGTTTGCAGTAAGTGCTTTGGTGTAAAATTGAAATGTATACTATTTGTATTGTCTAAGCATTGGATGCACTCAGATAACAACTTTTTTGTGTTGATGTCTACAGCCATGAAACAACTTTCAAACTACTCACAATCATGTGGAAAGTTAACCTAAGGTGTTTCCATTAGGTTTGCAGTAGGTGCTTTGGTGTAAAATTGAAATGTATACTATTTGTATTGTCTAAGCATTGCATGCACCAAGATAACAACTTTTTTGTTTTGATGTGTACAGCCATGAAACAACTTTCAAACTACTCATAATCATGTGGAAAGTTAACCTAACGTCTTTCCATTAGGTTTGCAGTAAGTGCTTTGGTGTAAAATTGAAATGTATACTATTTGTATTGTCTAAGCATTGGAAGCACTCAGATAACAACTTTTTTGTGTTGATGTCTACAGCCATGAAACAACTTTCAAACTACTCACAATCATGTGGAAAGTTAACCTAAGGTGTTTCATTAGGTTTGCAGTAGGTGCTTTGGTGTAAAATTGAAATGTATACTATTTGTATTGTCTAAGCATTGCATGCACTGAGATAACAACTTTTTTGTGTTGATGTGTACAGCCATAAAACAACTTTCAAACTACTCATAATCATGTGGAAAGTTAACCTAAAGTGTTTCCATTAGGTTTGCAGTAAGTGCTTTGGTGTAAAATTGAAATGTATACTATTTGTATTGTCTAAGCATTGCATGCACTCAGATAACAACTTTTTTGTGTTGATGTGTACAGCCATGAAACAACTTTCAAACTACTCATAATCATGTGGGAAGTTAACCTAAGGTGTTTCCATTAGGTTTGCAGTAAGTGGTTTGGAGTAAAATTGAAATGTATACTATTTGTATTGTCTAAGCATTGCATGCACTGAGATAACAACTTTTTTGTGTTGATGTCTACAGCCATGAAACAACTTTCAAACTACTCATAATCATGTGGAAAGTTAACCTAAAGTGTTTCCATTAGGTTTGCAGTAAGTGCTTTGGTGTAAAATTGAAATGTATACTATTTGTATTGTCTAAGCATTGGATGCACTCAGATAACAACTTTTTTGTGTTGATGTCTACAGCCATGAAACAACTTTCAAACTACTCACAATCATGTGGAAAGTTAACTTAAGGTGTTTCCATTAGGTTTGCAGTAGGTGCTTTGGTGTAAAATTGAAATGTATACTATTTGTATTGTCTAAGCATTGCATGCACTCAGATAACAACTTTTTTGTGTTGATGTGTACAGCCATGAAACAACTTTCAAACTACTCATAATCATGTGGAAAGTTAACCTAAAGTGTTTCCATTAGGTTTGCAGTAAGTGCTTTGGTGTAAAATTGAAATGTATACTATTTGTATTGTCTAAGCATTGCATGCACTCAGATAACAACTTTTTTGTGTTGATGTGTACAGCCATGAAACAACTTTCAAACTACTCATAATCATGTGGGAAGTTAACCTAAGGTGTTTCCATTAGGTTTGCAGTAAGTACTTTGGTGTAAAATTGAAATGTATACTGCTTTTATGTCAAAGCATTCTATTCACTGTGAAATCAACTTTTCTGTCTTTATGTGCACAGTAATGAAACAACTTTCACACATCTCAGAATCATGTGGGAAGTTAATCTAAGTTGTTTCCATTAGGTTTGCAGTAAGTGCTTTGGTGTAAAATTGAAATGTATACTATTTGTATTGTCTAAGCATTGCATGCACTTAGATAGCAACTTTTTTGTGTTGATGTGTACAGCCATGAAACAACTTTCAAACTACTCATAATCATGTGGAAAGTTAACCTAAAGTGTTTCCATTAGGGTTGCAGTAAGTGCTTTGGTGTAAAATTGAAATGTATACTATTTGTATTGTCTAAGCATTGCATGCACTGAGATAACAACTTTTTTGTGTTGATGTGTACAGCCATGAAACAACTTTCAAACTACTCATAATCATGTGGGAAGTTAACCTAAGGTGTTTCCATTAGGTTTGCAGTAAGTACTTTGGTGTAAAATTGAAATGTATACTACTTTTATGTCAAAGCATTCTATTCACTGTGAAATCAACTTTTTTGTCTTTATGTGCACAGGTATGAAACAACTTTCAGACATATCAGAATCATTTGGGAAGTTAACCTAAAGTGTTTCCATTAGGTTTGCAGTAAGTGCTTTGGTGTAAAATTGAAATGTATACTATTTGTATTGTCTAAGCATTGCATGCACTGAGATAACAACTTTTTTGTGTTGATGTGTACAGCCATGACACAACTTTCAAACTACTCATAATCATGTGGGAAGTTAACCTAAGGTGTTTCCATTAGGTTTGCAGTAAGTGCTTTGGAGTAAAATTGAAATGTATACTATTTGTATTGTCTAAGCATTGCATGCACTGAAATAACAACTTTTTTGTGTTGATGTCTACAGCCATGAAACAACTTTCAAACTACTCACAATCATGTGGAAAGTTAACCTAAGGTGTTTCCATTAGGTTTTGCAGTAGGTGCTTTGGTGTAAAATTGAAATGTATACTATTTGTATTGTCTAAGCATTGCATGCACTCAGATAACAACTTTTATGTTTTGATCTGTACAGCCATGAAACAACTTTCAAACTACTCATAATCATGTGGGAAGTTAACCTAAGGTGTTTCCATTAGGTTTGCAGTAAGTGCTTTGGAGTAAAATTGAAATGTATACTATTTGTATTGTCTAAGCATTGCATGCACTGAGATAACAACTTTTTTGTGTTGATGTCTACAGCCATGAAACAACTTTCAAACTACTCACAATCATGTGGAAAGTTAACCTAAGGTGTTTCCATTAGGTTTGCAGTAGGTGCTTTGTGTAAAATTGAAATGTATACTATTTGTATTGTCTAAGCATTGCATGCACTCAGATAACAACTTTTTTGTTTTGATCTGTACAGCCATGAAACAACTTTCAAACTACTCATAATCATGTGGAAAGTTAACCTAAAGTATTTCCATTAGGTTTGCAGTAAGTGCTTTGGTGTAAAATTGAAATGTATACTATTTGTATTGTCTAATCATTGCATGCACTCAGATAACAACTTTTTTGTGTTGATGTGTACAGCCATGAAACAACTTTCAAACTACTCATAATCATGTGGGAAGTTAACCTAAGGTGTTTCCATTAGGTTTGCAGTAAGTGGTTTGGAGTAAAATTGAAATGTATACTATTTGTATTGTCTAAGCATTGCATGCACTGAGATAACAACTTTTTTGTGGTTGATGTCTACAGCCATGAAACAACTTTCAAACTACTCACAATCATGTGGAAAGTTAACCTAAAGTGTTTCCATTAGGTTTGCAGTAAGTGCTTTGGTGTAAAATTGAAATGTATACTATTTGTATTGTCTAAGCATTGCATGCACTCAGATAACAACTTTTTTGTGTTGATGTCTACAGCCATGAAACAACTTTCAAACTACTCACAATCATGTGGAAATTTAACCTAAAGTGTTTCCATTAGGTTTGCAGTAAGTGCTTTGGTGTAAAATTGAAATGTATACTATTTGTATTGTCTAAGCATTGGAAGCACTCAGATAACAACTTTTTTGTGTTGATGTCTACAGCCATGAAACAACTTTCAAACTACTCACAATCATGTGGAAAGTTAACCTAAGGTGTTTCCATTAGGTTTGCAGTAGGTGCTTTGGTGTAAAATTGAAATGTATACTATTTGTATTGTCTAAGCATTGCATGCACTCAGATAACAACTTTTTTGTGTTGATGTGTACAGCCATGAAACAACTTTCAAACTACTCATAATCATGTGGAAAGTTAACCTAAAGTGTTTCCATTAGGTTTGCAGTAAGTGCTTTGGTGTAAAATTGAAATGTATACTATTTGTATTGTCTAAGCATTGCATGCACTCAGATAACAACTTTTTTGTGTTGATGTGTACAGCCATGAAACAACTTTCAAACTACTCATAATCATGTGGGAAGTTAACCTAAGGTGTTTCCATTAGGTTTGCAGTAAGTGGTTTGGAGTAAAATTGAAATGTATACTATTTGTATTGTCTAAGCATTGCATGCACTGAGATAACAACTTTTTTGTGTTGATGTCTACAGCCATGAAACAACTTTCAAACTACTCATAATCATGTGGAAAGTTAACCTAAAGTGTTTCCATTAGGTTTGCAGTAAGTGCTTTGGTGTAAAATTGAAATGTATACTATTTGTATTGTCTAAGCATTGGATGCACTCAGATAACAACTTTTTTGTGTTGATGTCTACAGCCATGAAACAACTTTCAAACTACTCACAATCATGTGGAAAGTTAACTTAAGGTGTTTCCATTAGGTTTGCAGTAGGTGCTTTGGTGTAAAATTGAAATGTATACTATTTGTATTGTCTAAGCATTGCATGCACTCAGATAACAACTTTTTTGTGTTGATGTGTACAGCCATGAAACAACTTTCAAACTACTCATAATCATGTGGAAAGTTAACCTAAAGTGTTTCCATTAGGTTTGCAGTAAGTGCTTTGGTGTAAAATTGAAATGTATACTATTTGTATTGTCTAAGCATTGCATGCACTCAGATAACAACTTTTTTGTGTTGATGTGTACAGCCATGAAACAACTTTCAAACTACTCATAATCATGTGGGAAGTTAACCTAAGGTGTTTCCATTAGGTTTGCAGTAAGTACTTTGGTGTAAAATTGAAATGTATACTGCTTTTATGTCAAAGCATTCTATTCACTGTGAAATCAACTTTTTTGTCTTTATGTGCACAGTAATGAAACAACTTTCACACATCTCAGAATCATGTGGGAAGTTAATCTAAGTTGTTTCCATTAGGTTTGCAGTAAGTGCTTTGGTGTAAAATTGAAATGTATACTATTTGTATTGTCTAAGCATTGCATGCACTTAGATAGCAACTTTTTTGTGTTGATGTGTACAGCCATGAAACAACTTTCAAACTACTCATAATCATGTGGAAAGTTAACCTAAAGTGTTTCCATTAGGGTTGCAGTAAGTGCTTTGGTGTAAAATTGAAATGTATACTATTTGTATTGTCTAAGCATTGCATGCACTGAGATAACAACTTTTTTGTGTTGATGTGTACAGCCATGAAACAACTTTCAAACTACTCATAATCATGTGGGAAGTTAACCTAAGGTGTTTCCATTAGGTTTGCAGTAAGTACTTTGGTGTAAAATTGAAATGTATACTACTTTTATGTCAAAGCATTCTATTCACTGTGAAATCAACTTTTTTGTCTTTATGTGCACAGGTATGAAACAACTTTCAGACATATCAGAATCATTTGGGAAGTTAACCTAAAGTGTTTCCATTAGGTTTGCAGTAAGTGCTTTGGTGTAAAATTGAAATGTATACTATTTGTATTGTCTAAGCATTGCATGCACTGAGATAACAACTTTTTTGTGTTGATGTGTACAGCCATGACACAACTTTCAAACTACTCATAATCATGTGGGAAGTTAACCTAAGGTGTTTTCCATTAGGTTTGCAGTAAGGTGCTTTGGAGTAAAATTGAAATGTATACTATTTGTATTGTCTAAGCATTGCATGCACTGAGATAACAACTTTTTTGTGTTGATGTCTACAGCCATGAAACAACTTTCAAACTGCTCACAATCATGTGGAAAGTTAACCTAAGGTGTTTCCATTAGGTTTGCAGTAGGTGCTTTGGTGTAAAATTGAAATGTATACTATTTGTATTGTCTAAGCATTGCATGCACTCAGATAACAACTTTTTTGTTTTGATCTGTACAGCCATGAAACAACTTTCAAACTACTCATAATCATGTGGGAAGTTAACCTAAGGTGTTTCCATTAGGTTTGCAGTAAGTGCTTTGGTGTAAAATTGAAATGTATACTATTTGTATTGTCTAAGCATTGGATGCACTCAGATAACAACTTTTTTGTGTTGATGTCTACAGCTATGAAACAACTTTCAAACTACTCACAATCATGTGGAAAGTTAACCTAAGGTGTTTCCATTAGGTTTGCAGTAGGTGCTTTGGTGTAAAATTGAAATGTATACTATTTGTATTGTCTAAGCATTGCATGCACTCAGATAACAACTTTTTTGTTTTGATGTGTACAGCCATGAAACAACTTTCAAACTACTCATAATCATGTGGAAAGTTAACCTAAAGTGTTTCCATTAGGTTTGCAGTAAGTGCTTTGGTGTAAAATTGAAATGTATACGATTTGTATTGTCTAAGCATTGGATGCACTCAGATAACAACTTTTTTGTGTTGATGTCTACAGCCATGAAACAACTTTCAGACTACTCACAATCATGTGGAAAGTTAACCTAAGGTGTTTCCATTAGGTTTGCAGTAGGTGCTTTGGTGTAAAATTGAAATGTATACTATTTGTATTGTCTAAGCATTGCATGCACTCAGATAACAACTTTTTTGTGTTGATGTGTACAGCCATGAAACAACTTTCAAACTACTCATAATCATCTGGAAAGTTAACCTAAAGTATTTCCATTAGGTTTGCAGTAAGTGCTTTGG
The DNA here is from genome assembly GCF_030028105.1 of Mobula birostris. NCBI lineage: Eukaryota > Metazoa > Chordata > Chondrichthyes > Myliobatiformes > Myliobatidae > Mobula > Mobula birostris. The sequence continues at coordinate 177,889 of NW_027278151.1, forward strand.
TGTAAAATTGAAATGTATACTATTTGTATTGTCTAATCATTGCATGCACTCAGATAACAACTTTTTTGTGTTGATGTGTACAGCCATGAAACAACTTTCAAACTACTCATAATCATGTGGGAAGTTAACCTAAGGTGTTTCCATTAGGTTTGCAGTAAGTGGTTTAGAGTAAAATTGAAATGTATACTATTTGTATTGTCTAAGCATTGCATGCACTGAGATAACAACTTTTTTGTGTTGATGTCTACAGCCATGAAACAACTTTCAAACTACTCACAATCATGTGGAAAGTTAACCTAAGGTGTTTCCATTAGGTTTGCAGTAGGTGCTTTGGTGTAAAATTGAAATGTATACTATTTGTATTGTCTAAGCATTGCATGCACTCAGATAACAACTTTTTTGTTTTGATGTGTACAGCCATGAAACAACTTTCAAACTACTCATAATCATGTGGGAAGTTAACCTAAGGTGTTTCCATTAGGTTTGCAGTAAGTGCTTTGGTGTAAAATTGAAATGTATACTATTTGTATTGTCTAAGCATTGGATGCACTCAGATAACAACTTTTTTGTGTTGATGTCTACAGCCATGAAACAACTTTCAAACTACTCACAATCATGTGGAAAGTTAACCTAAGGTGTATCCATTAGGTTTGCAGTAGGTGCTTTGGTGTAAAATTGAAATGTATACTATTTGTATTGTCTAAGCATTGCATGCACTCAGATAACAACTTTTTTGTGTTGATGTGTACAGCCATGAAACAACTTTCAAACTACTCATAATCATGTGGAAAGTTAACCTAAAGTGTTTCCATTAGGTTTGCAGTAAGTGCTTTGGTGTAAAATTGAAATGTATACTATGTGTATTGTCTAAGCATTGCATGCACTCAGATAACAACTTTTTTGTGTTGATGTCTACAGCCATGAAACAACTTTCAAACTACTCACAATCATGTGGGAAGTTAACCTAAGGTGTTTCCATTAGGTTTGCAGTAGGTGCTTTGGTGTAAAATTGAAATGTATGACTATTTGTATTGTCTAAGCATTGCATGCACACAGATAACAACTTTTTTGTGTTGATGTGTACAGCCATGAAACAACTTTCAAACTACTCATAATCATGTGGAAAGTTAACCTAAAGTGTTTCCATTAGGTTTGCAGTAAGTGCTTTGGTGTAAAATTGAAATGTATACTATTTGTATTGTCTAAACATTGCATGCACTCAGATAACAACTTTTTTGTGTTGATGTGTACAGCCATGAAACAACTTTCTAACTACTCATAATCATGTGGGAAGTTAACCTAAGGTGTTTCCATTAGGTTTGCAGTAAGTGGTTGCAGTAAAATTGAAATGTATACTATTTGTATTGTCTAAGCATTGCATGCACTGAGATAACAACTTTTTTGTGTTGATGTCTACAGCCATGAAACAACTTTCAAACTACTCACAATCATGTGGAAAGTTAACCTAAGGTGTTTCCATTAGGTTTGCAGTAGGTGCTTTGGTGTAAAATTGAAATGTATACTATTTGTATTGTCTAAGCATTGCATGCACTCAGATAACAACTTTTTTGTTTTGATGTGTACAGCCATGAAACAACTTTCAAACTACTCATAATCATGTGGGAAGTTAACCTAAGGTGTTTCCATTAGGTTTGCAGTAAGTGCTTTGGTGTAAAATTGAAATGTATACTATTTGTATTGTCTAAGCATTGGATGCACTCAGATAACAACTTTTTTGTGTTGATGTCTACAGCCATGAAACAACTTTCAAACTACTCACAATCATGTGGAAAGTTAACCTAAGGTGTTTCCATTAGGTTTGCAGTAGGTGCTTTGGTGTAAAATTGAAATGTATACTATTTGTATTGTCTAAGCATTGCATGCACTCAGATAACAACTTTTTTGTTTTGATGTGTACAGCCATGAAACAACTTTCAAACTCCTCATAATCATGTGGAAAGTTAACCTAAAGTGTTTCCATTAGGTTTGCAGTAAGTGCTTTGGTGTAAAATTGAAATGTATACTATTTGTATTGTCTAAGCATTGGATGCACTCAGATAACAACTTTTTTGTGTTGATGTCTACAGCCATGAAACAACTTTCAAACTACTCACAATCATGTGGAAAGTTAACCTAAGGTGTTTCCATTAGGTTTGCAGTAGGTGCTTTGGTGTAAAATTGAAATGTATACTATTTGTATTGTCTAAGCATTGCATGCACTCAGATAACAACTTCTTTGTGTTGATGTGTACAGCCATGAAACAACTTTCAAACTACTCATAATTATGTGGAAAGTTAACCTAAAGTGTTTCCATTAGGTTTGCAGTAAGTGCTTTGGTGTAAAATTGAAATGTATACTATTTGTATTGTCTAATCATTGCATGCACTCAGATAACAACTTTTTTGTGTTGATGTGTACAGCCATGAAACAACTTTCAAACTACTCATAATCATGTGGGAAGTTAACCTAAGGTGTTTCCATTAGGTTTGCAGTAAGTGGTTTGGAGTAAAATTGAAATGTATACTATTTGTATTGTCTAAGCATTGCATGCACTGAGATAACAACTTTTTTGTGTTGATGTCTACAGCCATGAAACAACTTTCAAACTACTCACAATCATGTGGAAAGTTAACCTAAGGTGTTTCCATTAGGTTTGCAGTAGGTGCTTTGGTGTAAAATTGAAATGTATACTATTTGTATTGTCTAAGCATTGCATGCACTCAGATAACAACTTTTTTGTTTTGATTTGTACAGCCATGAAACAACTTTCAAACTACTCATAATCATGTGGGAAGTTAACCTAAGGTGTTTCCATTAGGTTTGCAGTAAGTGCTTTGGTGTAAAATTGAAATGTATACTATTTGTATTGTCTAAGCATTGGATGCACTCAGATAACAACTTTTTTGTGTTGATGTCTACAGCCATGAAACAACTTTCAAACTACTCACAATCATGTGGAAAGTTAACCTAAGGTGTTTCCATTAGGTTTGCAGTAGGTGCTTTGGTGTAAAATTGAAATGTATACTATTTGTATTGTCTAAGCATTGCATGCACTCAGATAACAACTTTTTTGTTTTGATGTGTACAGCCATGAAACAACTTTCAAACTACTCATAATCATGTGGAAAGTTAACCTAAAGTGTTTCCATTAGGTTTGCAGTAAGTGCTTTGGTGTAAAATTGAAATGTATACTATTTGTATTGTCTGAGCATTGCATGCACTCAGATAACAACTTTTTTGTGTTGATGTGTACAGCCATGAAACAACTTTCAAACTACTCATAATCATGTGGGAAGTTAACCTAAAGTGTTTCCATTAGGTTTGCAGTAAGTGCTTTGGTGTAAAATTGAAATGTATACTATTTGTATTGTCTAAGCATTGCATGCACTCAGATAACAACTTTTTTGTGTTGATGTGTACAGCCATGAAACAACTTTCAAACTACTCATAATCATGTGGGAAGTTAACCTAAGGTGTTTCCATTAGGTTTGCAGTAAGTACTTTGGTGTAAAATTGAAATGTATACTGCTTTTATGTCAAAGCATTCTATTCACTGTGAAATCAACTTTTTTGTCTTTATGTGCACAGTAATGAAACAACTTTCAGACATCTCAGAATCATGTGGGAAGTTAATCTAAGTTGTTTCCATTAGGTTTGCAGTAAGTGCTTTGGTGTAAAATTGAAATGTATACTATTTCTATTGTCTAAGCATTGCATGCACTTAGATAGCAACTTTTTTGTGTTGATGTGTACAGCCATGAAACAACTTTCAAACTACTCATAATCATGTGGGAAGTTAACCTAAGGTGTTTCCATTAGGTTTGCAGTAAGTACTTTGGTGTAAAATTGAAATGTATACTACTTTTATGTCAAAGCATTCTATTCACTGTGAAATCAACTTTTTTGTCTTTATGTGCACAGGTATGAAACAACTTTCAGACATATCAGAATCATTTGGGAAGTTAACCTAAAGTGTTTCCATTAGGTTTGCAGTAAGTGCTTTGGTGTAAAATTGAAATGTATACTATTTGTATTGTCTAAGCATTGCATGCACTGAGATAACAACTTTTTTGTGTTGATGTCTACAGCCATGAAACAACTTTCAAACTACTCACAATCATGTGGAAAGTTAACCTAAGGTGTTTCCATTAGGTTTGCAGTAGGTGCTTTGGTGTAAAATTGAAATGTATACTATTTGTATTGTCTAAGCATTGCATGCACTCAGATAACAACTTTTTTGTTTTGATGTGTACAGCCATGAAACAACTTTCAAACTACTCATAATCATGTGGGAAGTTAACCTAAGGTGTTTCCATTAGGTTTGCAGTAAGTTCTTTGGTGTAAAATTGAAATGTATACTATTTGTATTGTCTAAGCATTGGATGCACTCAGATAACAACTTTTTTGTGTTGATGTCTACAGCCATGAAACAACTTTCAAACTACTCACAATCATGTGGAAAGTTAACCTAAGGTGTTTCCATTAGGTTTGCAGTAAGTGCTTTGGTGTAAAATTGAAATGTATACTATTTGTATTGTCTAAGCATTGCATGCACTCAGATAACAACTTTTTTGTGTTGATGTGTACAGCCATGAAACAACTTTCAAACTACTCATAATCATGTGGGAAGTTAACCTAAGGTGTTTCCATTAGGTTTGCAGTAAGTGGTTTGGAGTAAAATTGAAATGTATACTATTTGTATTCTCTAAGCATTGCATGCACTGAGATAACAACTTTTTTGTGTTGATGTCTACAGCCATGAAACAACTTTCAAACTACTCATAATCATGTGGAAAGTTAACCTAAAGTGTTTCCATTAGGTTTGCAGTAAGTGCTTTGGTGTAAAATTGAAATGTATACTATTTGTATTGTCTAAGCATTGGATGCACTCAGATAACAACTTTTTTGTGTTGATGTCTACAGCCATGAAACAACTTTCAAACTACTCACAATCATGTGGAAAGTTAACTTAAGGTGTTTCCATTAGGTTTGCAGTAGGTGCTTTGGTGTAAAATTGAAATGTATACTATTTGTATTGTCTAAGCATTGCATGCACTCAGATAACAACTTTTTTGTGTTGATGTGTACAGCCATGAAACAACTTTCAAACTACTCATAATCATGTGGAAAGTTAACCTAAAGTGTTTCCATTAGGTTTGCAGTAAGTGCTTTGGTGTAAAATTGAAATGTATACTATTTGTATTGTCTAAACATTGCATGCACTCAGATAACAACTTTTTTGTGTTGATGTGTACAGCCATGAAACAACTTTCTAACTACTCATAATCATGTGGGAAGTTAACCTAAGGTGTTTCCATTAGGTTTGCAGTAAGTGGTTTGCAGTAAAATTGAAATGTATACTATTTGTATTGTCTAAGCATTGCATGCACTGAGATAACAACTTTTTTGTGTTGATGTCTACAGCCATGAAACAACTTTCAAACTACTCACAATCATGTGGAAAGTTAACCTAAGGTGTTTCCATTAGGTTTGCAGTAGGTGCTTTGGTGTAAAATTGAAATGTATACTATTTGTATTGTCTAAGCATTGCATGCACTCAGATAACAACTTTTTTGTTTTGATGTGTACAGCCATGAAACAACTTTCAAACTACTCATAATCATGTGGGAAGTTAACCTAAGGTGTTTCCATTAGGTTTGCAGTAAGTGCTTTGGTGTAAAATTGAAATGTATACTATTTGTATTGTCTAAGCATTGGATGCACTCAGATAACAACTTTTTTGTGTTGATGTCTACAGCCATGAAACAACTTTCAAACTACTCACAATCATGTGGAAAGTTAACCTAAGGTGTTTCCATTAGGTTTGCAGTAGGTGCTTTGGTGTAAAATTGAAATGTATACTATTTGTATTGTCTAAGCATTGCATGCACTCAGATAACAACTTTTTTGTTTTGATGTGTACAGCCATGAAACAACTTTCAAACTCCTCATAATCATGTGGAAAGTTAACCTAAAGTGTTTCCATTAGGTTTGCAGTAAGTGCTTTGGTGTAAAATTGAAATGTATACTATTTGTATTGTCTAAGCATTGGATGCACTCAGATAACAACTTTTTTGTGTTGATGTCTACAGCCATGAAACAACTTTCAAACTACTCACAATCATGTGGAAAGTTAACCTAAGGTGTTTCCATTAGGTTTGCAGTAGGTGCTTTGGTGTAAAATTGAAATGTATACTATTTGTATTGTCTAAGCATTGCATGCACTCAGATAACAACTTTTTTGTGTTGATGTGTACAGCCATGAAACAACTTTCAAACTACTCATAATTATGTGGAAAGTTAACCTAAAGTGTTTCCATTAGGTTTGCAGTAAGTGCTTTGGTGTAAAATTGAAATGTATACTATTTGTATTGTCTAATCATTGCATGCACTCAGATAACAACTTTTTTGTGTTGATGTGTACAGCCATGAAACAACTTTCAAACTACTCATAATCATGTGGGAAGTTAACCTAAGGTGTTTCCATTAGGTTTGCAGTAAGTGGTTTGGAGTAAAATTGAAATGTATACTATTTGTATTGTCTAAGCCTTGCATGCACTGAGATAACAACTTTTTTGTGTTGATGTCTACAGCCATGAAACAACTTTCAAACTACTCACAATCATGTGGAAAGTTAACCTAAGGTGTTTCCATTAGGTTTGCAGTAGGTGCTTTGGTGTAAAATTGAAATGTATACTATTTGTATTGTCTAAGCATTGCATGCACTCAGATAACAACTTTTTTGTTTTGATTTGTACAGCCATGAAACAACTTTCAAACTACTCATAATCATGTGGGAAGTTAACTTAAGGTGTTTCCATTAGGTTTGCAGTAAGTGCTTTGGTGTAAAATTGAAATGTATACTATTTGTATTGTCTAAGCATTGGATGCACTCAGATAACAACTTTTTTGTGTTGATGTCTACAGCCATGAAACAACTTTCAAACTACTCACAATCATGTGGAAAGTTAACCTAAGGTGTTTCCATTAGGTTTGCAGTAGGTGCTTTGGTGTAAAATTGAAATGTATACTATTTGTATTGTCTAAGCATTGCATGCACTCAGATAACAACTTTTTTCTTTTGATGTGTACAGCCATGAAACAACTTTCAAACTACTCATAATCATGTGGAAAGTTAACCTAAAGTGTTTCCATTAGGTTTGCAGTAAGTGCTTTGGTGTAAAATTGAAATGTATACGATTTGTATTGTCTAAGCATTGGATGCACTCAGATAACAACTTTTTTGTGTTGATGTCTACAGCCATGAAACAACTTTCAAACTACTCACAATCATGTGGAAAGTTAACCTAAGGTGTTTCCATTAGGTTTGCAGTAGGTGCTTTGGTGTAAAATTGAAATGTATACTATTTGTATTGTCTAAGCATTGCATGCACTCAGATAACAACTTTTTTGTGTTGATGTGTACAGCCATGAAACAACTTTCAAACTACTCATAATCATGTGGAAAGTTAACCTAAAGTGTTTCCATTAGGTTTGCAGTAAGTGCTTTGGTGTAAAATTGAAATGTATACTATTTGTATTGTCTGAGCATTGCATGCACTCAGATAACAACTTTTTTGTGTTGATGTGTACAGCCATGAAACAACTTTCAAACTACTCATAATCATGTGGGAAGTTAACCTAAAGTGTTTCCATTAGGTTTGCAGTAAGTGCTTTGGTGTAAAATTGAAATGTATACTATTTGTATTGTCTAAGCATTGCATGCACTCAGATAACAACTTTTTTGTGTTGATGTGTACAGCCATGAAACAACTTTCAAACTACTCATAATCATGTGGGAAGTTAACCTAAGGTGTTTCCATTAGGTTTGCAGTAAGTACTTTGGTGTAAAATTGAAATGTATACTGCTTTTATGTCAAAGCATTCTATTCACTGTGAAATCAACTTTTTTGTCTTTATGTGCACAGTAATGAAACAACTTTCAGACATCTCAGAATCATGTGGGAAGTTAATCTAAGTTGTTTCCATTAGGTTTGCAGTAAGTGCTTTGGTGTAAAATTGAAATGTATACTATTTCTATTGTCTAAGCATTGCATGCACTTAGATAGCAACTTTTTTGTGTTGATGTGTACAGCCATGAAACAACTTTCAAACTACTCATAATCATGTGGGACGTTAACCTAAGGTGTTTCCATTAGGTTTGCAGTAAGTACTTTGGTGTAAAATTGAAATGTATACTACTTTTATGTCAAAGCATTCTATTCACTGTGAAATCAACTTTTTTGTCTTTATGTGCACAGGTATGAAACAACTTTCAGACATATCAGAATCATTTGGGAAGTTAACCTAAAGTGTTTCCATTAGGTTTGCAGTAAGTGCTTTGGTGTAAAATTGAAATGTATACTATTTGTATTGTCTAAGCATTGCATGCACTGAGATAACAACTTTTTTGTGTTGATGTGTACAGCCATGACACAACTTTCAAACTACTCATAATCATGTGGGAAGTTAACCTAAGGTGTTTCCATTAGGTTTGCAGTAAGTGCTTTGGAGTAAAATTGAAATGTATACTATTTGTATTGTCTAAGCATTGCATGCACTGAGATAACAACTTTTTTGTGTTGATGTCTACAGCCATGAAACAACTTTCAAACTACTCACAATCATGTGGAAAGTTAACCTAAGGTGTTTCCATTAGGTTTGCAGTAGGTGCTTTGGTGTAAAATTCAGATGTGTACTACCTTAATGTCAGAGCATAGTAGTACTGAGAAAGTAACTTTTTTGTCTTGATGAACTGAGGCATGAAACAACTATAAACCTAGTCATACTCATCTGGTAAGTTAACCAAATGTGTTTGCATTAGGTTTGCAGTCAAGACTTTTGAGTACAATTGAAATGTATACTACTTTTATGTCAAAGCATTCTATTCACTGTGAAATCAACTTTTTTGTCTTTATGTGCACAGGTATGAAACAACTTTCAGACATCTCAGAATCATGTGGGAAGTTAACCTAAAGTGTTTCCATTAGGTTTGCAGTAAGTGCTTTGGTGTAAAATTGAAATGTATACTATTTGTATTGTCTAAGCATTGCATGCACTGAGATAACAACCTTTTTGTGTTGATGTCTACAGCCATGAAACAACTTTCAAACTACTCACAATCATGTGGAAAGTTAACCTAAGGTGTTTCCATTAGGTTTGCAGTAGGTGCTTTGGAGTAAAATTGAAATGTATACTATTTGTATTGTCTAAGCATTGCATGCACTCAGATAACAACTTTTTTGTGTTGATGTCTACAGCCATGAAACAACTTTCAAACTACTCACAATCATGTGGAAAGTTAACCTAAGGTGTTTCCATTAGGTTTGCAGTAGGTGCTTTGGTGTAAAATTGAAATGTATACTATTTGTATTGTCTAAGCATTGCATGCACTCAGATAACAACTTTTTTGTGTTGATGTGTACAGCCATGAAACAACTTTCAAACTACTCATAATCATGTGGAAAGTTAACCTAAAGTGTTTCCATTAGGTTTGCAGTAAGTGCTTTGGTGTAAAATTGAAATGTATACTATTTGTATTGTCTGAGCATTGCATGCACTCAGATAACAACTTTTTTGTGTTGATGTGTACAGCCATGAAACAACTTTCAAACTACTCATAATCATGTGGGAAGTTAACCTAAAGTGTTTCCATTAGGTTTGCAGTAAGTGCTTTGGTGTAAAATTGAAATGTATACTATTTGTATTGTCTAAGCATTGCATGCACTCAGATAACAACTTTTTTGTGTTGATGTGTACAGCCATGAAACAACTTTCAAACTACTCATAATCATGTGGGAAGTTAACCTAAGGTGTTTCCATTAGGTTTGCAGTAAGTACTTTGGTGTAAAATTGAAATGTATACTGCTTTTATGTCAAAGCATTCTATTCACTGTGAAATCAACTTTTTTGTCTTTATGTGCACAGTAATGAAACAACTTTCAGACATCTCAGAATCATGTGGGAAGTTAATCTAAGTTGTTTCCATTAGGTTTGCAGTAAGTGCTTTGGTGTAAAATTGAAATGTATACTATTTCTATTGTCTAAGCATTGCATGCACTTAGATAGCAACTTTTTTGTGTTGATGTGTACAGCCATGAAACAACTTTCAAACTACTCATAATCATGTGGGAAGTTAACCTAAGGTGTTTCCATTAGGTTTGCAGTAAGTACTTTGGTGTAAAATTGAAATGTATACTACTTTTATGTCAAAGCATTCTATTCACTGTGAAATCAACTTTTTTGTCTTTATGTGCACAGGTATGAAACAACTTTCAGACATATCAGAATCATTTGGGAAGTTAACCTAAAGTGTTTCCATTAGGTTTGCAGTAAGTGCTTTGGTGTAAAATTGAAATGTATACTATTTGTATTGTCTAAGCATTGCATGCACTGAGATAACAACTTTTTTGTGTTGATGTGTACAGCCATGACACAACTTTCAAACTACTCATAATCATGTGGGAAGTTAACCTAAGGTGTTTCCATTAGGTTTGCAGTAAGTGCTTTGGAGTAAAATTGAAATGTATACTATTTGTATTGTCTAAGCATTGCATGCACTGAGATAACAACTTTTTTGTGTTGATGTCTACAGCCATGAAACAACTTTCAAACTACTCACAATCATGTGGAAAGTTAACCTAAGGTGTTTCCATTAGGTTTGCAGTAGGTGCTTTGGTGTAAAATTCAGATGTGTACTACCTTAATGTCAGAGCATAGTAGTACTGAGAAAGTAACTTTTTTGTCTTGATGAACTGAGGCATGAAACAACTATAAACCTAGTCATACTCATCTGGTAAGTTAACCAAATGTGTTTGCATTAGGTTTGCAGTCAAGACTTTTGAGTACAATTGAAATGTATACTACTTTTATGTCAAAGCATTCTATTCACTGTGAAATCAACTTTTTTGTCTTTATGTGCACAGGTATGAAACAACTTTCAGACATCTCAGAATCATGTGGGAAGTTAACCTAAAGTGTTTCCATTAGGTTTGCAGTAAGTGCTTTGGTGTAAAATTGAAATGTATACTATTTGTATTGTCTAAGCATTGCATGCACTGAGATAACAACCTTTTTGTGTTGATGTCTACAGCCATGAAACAACTTTCAAACTACTCACAATCATGTGGAAAGTTAACCTAAGGTGTTTCCATTAGGTTTGCAGTAGGTGCTTTGGAGTAAAATTGAAATGTATACTATTTGTATTGTCTAAGCATTGCATGCACTCAGATAACAACTTTTTTGTGTTGATGTCTACAGCCATGAAACAACTTTCAAACTACTCACAATCATGTGGAAAGTTAACCTAAGGTGTTTCCATTAGGTTTGCAGTAGGTGCTTTGGTGTAAAATTGAAATGTATACTATTTGTATTGTCTAAGCATTGCATGCACTCAGATAACAACTTTTTTGTTTTGATGTGTACAGCCATGAAACAACTTTCAAACTACTCATAATCATGTGGGAAGTTAACCTAAGGTGTTTCCATTAGGTTTGCAGTAAGTGCTTTGGTGTAAAATTGAAATGTATACTATTTGTATTGTCTAAGCATTGGATGCACTCAGATAACAACTTTTTTGTGTTGATGTCTACAGCCATGAAACAACTTTCAAACTACTCACAATCATGTGGAAAGTTAACCTAAGGTGTTTCCATTAGGTTTGCAGTAGGTGCTTTGGTGTAAAATTGAAATGTATACTATTTGTATTGTCTAAGCATTGCATGCACTCAGATAACAACTTTTTTGTTTTGATGTGTACAGCCATGAAACAACTTTCAAACTACTCATAATCATGTGGAAAGTTAACCTAAAGTGTTTCCATTAGGTTTGCAGTAAGTGCTTTGGTGTAAAATTGAAATGTATACTATTTGTATTGTCTAAGCATTGCATGCACTCAGATAACAACTTTTTTGTGTTGATGTGTACAGCCATGAAACAACTTTCAAACTACTCATAATCATGTGGGAAGTTAACCTAAGGTGTTTCCATTAGGTTTGCAGTAAGTACTTTGGTGTAAAATTTAAATGTATACTGCTTTTATGTCAAAGCATTCTATTCACTGTGAAATCAACTTTTTTGTCTTTATGTGCACAGTAATGAAACAACTTTCACACATCTCAGAATCATGTGGGAAGTTAATCTAAGTTGTTTCCATTAGGTTTGCAGTAAGTGCTTTGGTGTAAAATTGAAATGTATACTATTTGTATTGTCTAAGCATTGCATGCACTTAGATAGCAACTTTTTTGTGTTGATGTGTACAGCCATGAAACAACTTTCAAACTACTCATAATCATGTGGAAAGTTAACCTAAAGTGTTTCCATTAGGGTTGCAGTAAGTGCTTTGGTGTAAAATTGAAATGTATACTATTTGTATTGTCTAAGCATTGCATGCACTGAGATAACAACTTTTTTGTGTTGATGTGTACAGCCATGAAACAACTTTCAAACTACTCATAATCATGTGGGAAGTTAACCTAAGGTGTTTCCATTAGGTTTGCAGTAAGTACTTTGGTGTAAAATTGAAATGTATACTACCTTTATGTCAAAGCATTCTATTCACTGTGAAATCAACTTTTTTGTCTTTATGTGCACAGGTATGAAACAACTTTCAGACATATCAGAATCATTTGGGAAGTTAACCTAAAGTGTTTCCATTAGGTTTGCAGTAAGTGCTTTGGTGTAAAATTGAAATGTATACTATTTGTATTGTCTAAGCATTGCATGCACTGAGATAACAACTTTTTTGTGTTGATGTGTACAGCCATGACACAACTTTCAAACTACTCATAATCATGTGGGAAGTTAACCTAAGGTGTTTCCATTAGGTTTGCAGTAAGTGCTTTGGAGTAAAATTGAAATGTATACTATTTGTATTGTCTAAGCATTGCATGCACTGAGATAACAACTTTTTTGTGTTGATGTCTACAGCCATGAAACAACTTTCAAACTACTCACAATCATGTGGAAAGTTAACCTAAGGTGTTTCCATTAGGTTTGCAGTAGGTGCTTTGGTGTAAAATTGAAATGTATACTATTTGTATTGTCTAAGCATTGCATGCACTCAGATAACAACTTTTTTGTTTTGATCTGTACAGCCATGAAACAACTTTCAAACTACTCATAATCATGTGGGAAGTTAACCTAAGGTGTTTCCATTAGGTTTGCAGTAAGTGCTTTGGTGTAAAATTGAAATGTATACTATTTGTATTGTCTAAGCATTGGATGCACTCAGATAACAACTTTTTTGTGTTGATGTCTACAGCCATGAAACAACTTTCAAACTACTCACAATCATGTGGAAAGTTAACCTAAGGTGTTTCCATTAGGTTTGCAGTAGGTGCTTTGGTGTAAAATTGAAATGTATACTATTTGTATTGTCTAAGCATTGCATGCACTCAGATAACAACTTTTTTGTGTTGATGTGTACAGCCATGAAACAACTTTCAAACTACTCATAATCATGTGGGAAGTTAACCTAAGGTGTTTCCATTAGGTTTGCAGTAAGTACTTTGGTGTAAAATTGAAATGTATACTGCTTTTATGTCAAAGCATTCTATTCACTGTGAAATCAACTTTTTTGTCTTTATGTGCACAGTAATGAAACAACTTTCAGACATCTCAGAATCATGTGGGAAGTTAATCTAAGTTGTTTCCATTAGGTTTGCAGTAAGTGCTTTGGTGTAAAATTGAAATGTATACTATTTCTATTGTCTAAGCATTGCATGCACTTAGATAGCAACTTTTTTGTGTTGATGTGTACAGCCATGAAACAACTTTCAAACTACTCATAATCATGTGGGAAGTTAACCTAAGGTGTTTCCATTAGGTTTGCAGTAAGTACTTTGGTGTAAAATTGAAATGTATACTACTTTTATGTCAAAGCATTCTATTCACTGTGAAATCAACTTTTTTGTCTTTATGTGCACAGGTATGAAACAACTTTCAGACATATCAGAATCATTTGGGAAGTTAACCTAAAGTGTTTCCATTAGGTTTGCAGTAAGTGCTTTGGTGTAAAATTGAAATGTATACTATTTGTATTGTCTAAGCATTGCATGCACTGAGATAACAACTTTTTTGTGTTGATGTGTACAGCCATGACACAACTTTCAAACTACTCATAATCATGTGGGAAGTTAACCTAAGGTGTTTCCATTAGGTTTGCAGTAAGTGCTTTGGAGTAAAATTGAAATGTATACTATTTGTATTGTCTAAGCATTGCATGCACTGAGATAACAACTTTTTTGTGTTGATGTCTACAGCCATGAAACAACTTTCAAACTACTCACAATCATGTGGAAAGTTAACCTAAGGTGTTTCCATTAGGTTTGCAGTAGGTGCTTTGGTGTAAAATTCAGATGTGTACTACCTTAATGTCAGAGCATAGTAGTACTGAGAAAGTAACTTTTTTGTCTTGATGAACTGAGGCATGAAACAACTATAAACCTAGTCATACTCATCTGGTAAGTTAACCAAATGTGTTTGCATTAGGTTTGCAGTCAAGACTTTTGAGTACAATTGAAATGTATACTACTTTTATGTCAAAGCATTCTATTCACTGTGAAATCAACTTTTTTGTCTTTATGTGCACAGGTATGAAACAACTTTCAGACATCTCAGAATCATGTGGGAAGTTAACCTAAAGTGTTTCCATTAGGTTTGCAGTAAGTGCTTTGGTGTAAAATTGAAATGTATACTATTTGTATTGTCTAAGCATTGCATGCACTGAGATAACAACCTTTTTGTGTTGATGTCTACAGCCATGAAACAACTTTCAAACTACTCACAATCATGTGGAAAGTTAACCTAAGGTGTTTCCATTAGGTTTGCAGTAGGTGCTTTGGAGTAAAATTGAAATGTATACTATTTGTATTGTCTAAGCATTGCATGCACTCAGATAACAACTTTTTTGTGTTGATGTCTACAGCCATGAAACAACTTTCAAACTACTCACAATCATGTGGAAAGTTAACCTAAGGTGTTTCCATTAGGTTTGCAGTAGGTGCTTTGGTGTAAAATTGAAATGTATACTATTTGTATTGTCTAAGCATTGCATGCACTCAGATAACAACTTTTTTGTTTTGATGTGTACAGCCATGAAACAACTTTCAAACTACTCATAATCATGTGGGAAGTTAACCTAAGGTGTTTCCATTAGGTTTGCAGTAAGTGCTTTGGTGTAAAATTGAAATGTATACTATTTGTATTGTCTAAGCATTGGATGCACTCAGATAACAACTTTTTTGTGTTGATGTCTACAGCCATGAAACAACTTTCAAACTACTCACAATCATGTGGAAAGTTAACCTAAGGTGTTTCCATTAGGTTTGCAGTAGGTGCTTTGGTGTAAAATTGAAATGTATACTATTTGTATTGTCTAAGCATTGCATGCACTCAGATAACAACTTTTTTGTTTTGATGTGTACAGCCATGAAACAACTTTCAAACTACTCATAATCATGTGGAAAGTTAACCTAAAGTGTTTCCATTAGGTTTGCAGTAAGTGCTTTGGTGTAAAATTGAAATGTATACTATTTGTATTGTCTAAGCATTGCATGCACTCAGATAACAACTTTTTTGTGTTGATGTGTACAGCCATGAAACAACTTTCAAACTACTCATAATCATGTGGGAAGTTAACCTAAGGTGTTTCCATTAGGTTTGCAGTAAGTACTTTGGTGTAAAATTTAAATGTATACTGCTTTTATGTCAAAGCATTCTATTCACTGTGAAATCAACTTTTTTGTCTTTATGTGCACAGTAATGAAACAACTTTCACACATCTCAGAATCATGTGGGAAGTTAATCTAAGTTGTTTCCATTAGGTTTGCAGTAAGTGCTTTGGTGTAAAATTGAAATGTATACTATTTGTATTGTCTAAGCATTGCATGCACTTAGATAGCAACTTTTTTGTGTTGATGTGTACAGCCATGAAACAACTTTCAAACTACTCATAATCATGTGGAAAGTTAACCTAAAGTGTTTCCATTAGGGTTGCAGTAAGTGCTTTGGTGTAAAATTGAAATGTATACTATTTGTATTGTCTAAGCATTGCATGCACTGAGATAACAACTTTTTTGTGTTGATGTGTACAGCCATGAAACAACTTTCAAACTACTCATAATCATGTGGGAAGTTAACCTAAGGTGTTTCCATTAGGTTTGCAGTAAGTACTTTGGTGTAAAATTGAAATGTATACTACCTTTATGTCAAAGCATTCTATTCACTGTGAAATCAACTTTTTTGTCTTTATGTGCACAGGTATGAAACAACTTTCAGACATATCAGAATCATTTGGGAAGTTAACCTAAAGTGTTTCCATTAGGTTTGCAGTAAGTGCTTTGGTGTAAAATTGAAATGTATACTATTTGTATTGTCTAAGCATTGCATGCACTGAGATAACAACTTTTTTGTGTTGATGTGTACAGCCATGACACAACTTTCAAACTACTCATAATCATGTGGGAAGTTAACCTAAGGTGTTTCCATTAGGTTTGCAGTAAGTGCTTTGGAGTAAAATTGAAATGTATACTATTTGTATTGTCTAAGCATTGCATGCACTGAGATAACAACTTTTTTGTGTTGATGTCTACAGCCATGAAACAACTTTCAAACTACTCACAATCATGTGGAAAGTTAACCTAAGGTGTTTCCATTAGGTTTGCAGTAGGTGCTTTGGTGTAAAATTGAAATGTATACTATTTGTATTGTCTAAGCATTGCATGCACTCAGATAACAACTTTTTTGTTTTGATCTGTACAGCCATGAAACAACTTTCAAACTACTCATAATCATGTGGGAAGTTAACCTAAGGTGTTTCCATTAGGTTTGCAGTAAGTGCTTTGGTGTAAAATTGAAATGTATACTATTTGTATTGTCTAAGCATTGGATGCACTCAGATAACAACTTTTTTGTGTTGATGTCTACAGCCATGAAACAACTTTCAAACTACTCACAATCATGTGGAAAGTTAACCTAAGGTGTTTCCATTAGGTTTGCAGTAGGTGCTTTGGTGTAAAATTGAAATGTATACTATTTGTATTGTCTAAGCATTGCATGCACTCAGATAACAACTTTTTTGTTTTGATGTGTACAGCCATGAAACAACTTTCAAACTACTCATAATCATGTGGAAAGTTAACCTAAAGTGTTTCCATTAGGTTTGCAGTAAGTGCTTTGGTGTAAAATTGAAATGTATACGATTTGTATTGTCTAAGCATTGGATGCACTCAGATAACAACTTTTTTGTGTTGATGTCTACAGCCATGAAACAACTTTCAAACTACTCACAATCATGTGGAAAGTTAACCTAAGGTGTTTCCATTAGGTTTGCAGTAGGTGCTTTGGTGTAAAATTGAAATGTATACTATTTGTATTGTCTAAGCATTGCATGCACTCAGATAACAACTTTTTTGTGTTGATGTGTACAGCCATGAAACAACTTTCAAACTACTCATAATCATCTGGAAAGTTAACCTAAAGTATTTCCATTAGGCTTGCAGTAAGTGCTTTGGTGTAAAATTGAAATGTATACTATTTGTATTGTCTAATCATTGCATGCACTCAGATAACAACTTTTTTGTGTTGATGTGTACAGCCATGAAACAACTTTCAAACTACTCATAATCATGTGGGAAGTTAACCTAAGGTGTTTCCATTAGGTTTGCAGTAAGTGGTTTAGAGTAAAATTGAAATGTATACTATTTGTATTGTCTAAGCATTGCATGCACTGAGATAACAACTTTTTTGTGTTGATGTCTACAGCCATGAAACAACTTTCAAACTACTCACAATCATGTGGAAAGTTAACCTAAGGTGTTTCCATTAGGTTTGCAGTAGGTGCTTTGGTGTAAAATTGAAATGTATACTATTTGTATTGTCTAAGCATTGCATGCACTCAGATAACAACTTTTTTGTTTTGATGTGTACAGCCATGAAACAACTTTCAAACTACTCATAATCATGTGGGAAGTTAACCTAAGGTGTTTCCATTAGGTTTGCAGTAAGTGCTTTGGTGTAAAATTGAAATGTATACTATTTGTATTGTCTAAGCATTGGATGCACTCAGATAACAACTTTTTTGTGTTGATGTCTACAGCCATGAAACAACTTTCAAACTACTCACAATCATGTGGAAAGTTAACCTAAGGTGTTTCCATTAGGTTTGCAATAGGTGCTTTGGTGTAAAATTGAAATGTATACTATTTGTATTGTCTAAGCATTGCATGCACTCAGATAACAACTTTTTTGTGTTGATGTGTACAGCCATGAAACAACTTTCAAACTACTCATAATCATGTGGAAAGTTAACCTAAAGTGTTTCCATTAGGTTTGCAGTAAGTGCTTTGGTGTAAAATTGAAATGTATACTATTTGTATTGTCTAAGCATTGCATGCACTCAGATAACAACTTTTTTGTGTTGATGTGTACAGCCATGAAACAACTTTCAAACTACTCATAATCATGTGGGAAGTTAACCTAAGGTGTTTCCATTAGGTTTGCAGTAAGTGGTTTGGAGTAAAATTGAAATGTATACTATTTGTATTGTCTAAGCATTGCATGCACTGAGATAACAACTTTTTTGTGTTGATGTCTACAGCCATGAAACAACTTTCAAACTACTCATAATCATGTGGAAAGTTAACCTAAAGTGTTTCCATTAGGTTTGCAGTAAGTGCTTTGGTGTAAAATTGAAATGTATACTATTTGTATTGTCTAAGCATTGGATGCACTCAGATAATAACTTTTTTGTGTTGATGTCTACAGCCATGAAACAACTTTCAAACTACTCACAATCATGTGGAAAGTTAATTTAAGGTGTTTCCATTAGGTTTGCAGTAGGTGCTTTGGTGTAAAATTGAAATGTATACTATTTGTATTGTCTAAGCATTGCATGCACTCAGATAACAACTTTTTTGTGTTGATGTGTACAGCCATGAAACAACTTTCAAACTACTCATAATCATGTGGAAAGTTAACCTAAAGTGTTTCCATTAGGGTTGCAGTAAGTGCTTTGGTGTAAAATTGAAATGTATACTATTTGTATTGTCTAAGCATTGCATGCACTGAGATAACAACTTTTTTGTGTTGATGTGTACAGCCATGAAACAACTTTCAAACTACTCATAATCATGTGGGAAGTTAACCTAAGGTGTTTCCATTAGGTTTGCAGTAAGTACTTTGGTGTAAAATTGAAATGTATACTACTTTTATGTCAAAGCATTCTATTCACTGTGAAATCAACTTTTTTGTCTTTATGTGCACAGGTATGAAACAACTTTCAGACATATCAGAATCATTTGGGAAGTTAACCTAAAGTGTTTCCATTAGGTTTGCAGTAAGTGCTTTGGTGTAAAATTGAAATGTATACTACTTTTATGTCAAAGCATTCTATTCACTGTGAAATCAACTTTTTTGTCTTTATGTGCACAGTAATGAAACAACTTTCAGACATCTCAGAATCATGTGGGAAGTTAATCTAAGTTGTTTCCATTAGGTTTGCAGTTAGTGCTTTGGTGTAAAATTGAAATGTATACTATTTCTATTGTCTAAGCATTGCATGCACTTAGATAGCAACTTTTTTGTGTTGATGTGTACAGCCATGAAACAACTTTCAAACTACTCATAATCATGTGGGAAGTTAACCTAAGGTGTTTCCATTAGGTTTGCAGTAAGTACTTTGGTGTAAAATTGAAATGTATACTACTTTTATGTCAAAGCATTCTATTCACTGTGAAATCAACTTTTTTGTCTTTATGTGCACAGGTATGAAACAACTTTCAGACATATCAGAATCATTTGGGAAGTTAACCTAAAGTGTTTCCATTAGGTTTGCAGTAAGTGCTTTGGTGTAAAATTGAAATGTATACTATTTGTATTGTCTAAGCATTGCATGCACTGAGATAACAACTTTTTTGTGTTGATGTGTACAGCCATGACACAACTTTCAAACTACTCATAATCATGTGGGAAGTTAACCTAAGGTGTTTCCATTAGGTTTGCAGTAAGTGCTTTGGAGTAAAATTGAAATGTATACTATTTGTATTGTCTAAGCATTGCATGCACTGAGATAACAACTTTTTTGTGTTGATGTCTACAGCCATGAAACAACTTTCAAACTACTCACAATCATGTGGAAAGTTAACCTAAGGTGTTTCCATTAGGTTTGCAGTAGGTGCTTTGGTGTAAAATTGAAATGTATACTATTTTTATTGTCTAAGCATTGCATGCACTCAGATAACAACTTTTTTGTTTTGATGTGTACAGCCATGAAACAACTTTCAAACTACTCATAATCATGTGGAAAGTTAACCTAAAGTGTTTCCATTAGGTTTGCAGTAAGTGCTTTGGTGTAAAATTGAAATGTATACGATTTGTATTGTCTAAGCATTGGATGCACTCAGATAACAACTTTTTTGTGTTGATGTCTACAGCCATGAAACAACTTTCAAACTACTCACAATCATGTGGAAAGTTAACCTAAGGTGTTTCCATTAGGTTTGCAGTAGGTGCTTTGGTGTAAAATTGAAATGTATACTATTTGTATTTTCTAAGCATTGCATGCACTCAGATAACAACTTTTTTGTGTTGATGTGTACAGCCATGAAACAACTTTCAAACTACTCATAATCATGTGGAAAGTTAACCTAAAGTGTTTCCATTAGGTTTGCAGTAAGTGCTTTGGTGTAAAATTGAAATGTATACTATTTGTATTGTCTGAGCATTGCATGCACTCAGATAACAACTTTTTTGTGTTGATGTGTACAGCCATGAAACAACTTTCAAACTACTCATAATCATGTGGGAAGTTAACCTAAAGTGTTTCCATTAGGTTTGCAGTAAGTGCTTTGGTGTAAAATTGAAATGTATACTATTTGTATTGTCTAAGCATTGCATGCACTCAGATAACAACTTTTTTGTGTTGATGTGTACAGCCATGAAACAACTTTCAAACTACTCATAATCATGTGGGAAGTTAACCTAAGGTGTTTCCATTAGGTTTGCAGTAAGTACTTTGGTGTAAAATTGAAATGTATACTGCTTTTATGTCAAAGCATTCTATTCACTGTGAAATCAACTTTTTTGTCTTTATGTGCACAGTAATGAAACAACTTTCAGACATCTCAGAATCATGTGGGAAGTTAATCTAAGTTGTTTCCATTAGGTTTGCAGTTAGTGCTTTGGTGTAAAATTGAAATGTATACTATTTCTATTGTCTAAGCATTGCATGCACTTAGATAGCAACTTTTTTGTGTTGATGTGTACAGCCATGAAACAACTTTCAAACTACTCATAATCATGTGGGAAGTTAACCTAAGGTGTTTCCATTAGGTTTGCAGTAAGTACTTTGGTGTAAAATTGAAATGTATACTACTTTTATGTCAAAGCATTCTATTCACTGTGAAATCAACTTTTTTGTCTTTATGTGCACAGGTATGAAACAACTTTCAGACATATCAGAATCATTTGGGAAGTTAACCTAAGGTGTTTCCATTAGGTTTGCAGTAAGTGCTTTGGAGTAAAATTGAAATGTATACTATTTGTATTGTCTAAGCATTGCATGCACTGAGATAACAACTTTTTTGTGTTGATGTCTACAGCCATGAAACAACTTTCAAACTACTCACAATCATGTGGAAAGTTAACCTAAGGTGTTTCCATTAGGTTTGCAGTAGGTGCTTTGGTGTAAAATTGAAATGTATACTATTTGTATTGTCTAAGCATTGCATGCACTCAGATAACAACTTTTTTGTTTTGATCTGTACAGCCATGAAACAACTTTCAAACTACTCATAATCATGTGGGAAGTTAACCTAAGGTGTTTCCATTAGGTTTGCAGTAAGTGCTTTGGTGTAAAATTGAAATGTATACTATTTGTATTGTCTAAGCATTGGATGCACTCAGATAACAACTTTTTTGTGTTGATGTCTACAGCCATGAAACAACTTTCAAACTACTCACAATCATGTGGAAAGTTAACCTAAGGTGTTTCCATTAGGTTTGCAGTAGGTGCTTTGGTGTAAAATTGAAATGTATACTATTTGTATTGTCTAAGCATTGCATGCACTCAGATAACAACTTTTTTGTTTTGATGTGTACAGCCATGAAACAACTTTCAAACTACTCATAATCATGTGGAAAGTTAACCTAAAGTGTTTCCATTAGGTTTGCAGTAAGTGCTTTGGTGTAAAATTGAAATGTATACGATTTGTATTGTCTAAGCATTGGATGCACTCAGATAACAACTTTTTTGTGTTGATGTCTACAGCCATGAAACAACTTTCAAACTACTCACAATCATTTGGAAAGTTAACCTAAGGTGTTTCCATTAGGTTTGCAGTAGGTGCTTTGGTGTAAAATTGAAATGTATACTATTTGTATTGTCTAAGCATTGCATGCACTCAGATAACAACTTTTTTGTGTTGATGTGTACAGCCATGAAACAACTTTCAAACTGGTCATAATCATCTGGAAAGTTAACCTAAAGTATTTCCATTAGGTTTGCAGTAAGTGCTTTGGTGTAAAATTGAAATGTATACTATTTGTATTGTCTAATCATTGCATGCACTCAGATAACAACTTTTTTGTGTTGATGTGTACAGCCATGAAACAACTTTCAAACTACTCATAATCATGTGGGAAGTTAACCTAAGGTGTTTCCATTAGGTTTGCAGTAAGTGGTTTAGAGTAAAATTGAAATGTATACTATTTGTATTGTCTAAGCATTGCATGCACTGAGATAACAACTTTTTTGTGTTGATGTCTACAGCCATGAAACAACTTTCAAACTACTCACAATCATGTGGAAAGTTAACCTAAGGTGTTTCCATTAGGTTTGCAGTAGGTGCTTTGGTGTAAAATTGAAATGTATACTATTTGTATTGTCTAAGCATTGCATGCACTCAGATAACAACTTTTTTGTTTTGATGTGTACAGCCATGAAACAACTTTCAAACTACTCATAATCATGTGGGAAGTTAACCTAAGGTGTTTCCATTAGGTTTGCAGTAAGTGCTTTGGTGTAAAATTGAAATGTATACTATTTGTTTTGTCTAAGCATTGGATGCACTCAGATAACAACTTTTTTGTGTTGATGTCTACAGCCATGAAACAACTTTCAAACTACTCACAATCATGTGGAAAGTTAACCTAAGGTGTTTCCATTAGGTTTGCAGTAGGTGCTTTGGTGTAAAATTGAAATGTATACTATTTGTATTGTCTAAGCATTGCATGCACTCAGATAACAACTTTTTTGTGTTGATGTGTACAGCCATGAAACAACTTTCAAACTACTCATAATCATGTGGAAAGTTAACCTAAAGTGTTTCCATTAGGTTTGCAGTAAGTGCTTTGGTGTAAAATTGAAATGTATACTATTTGTATTGTCTAAGCATTGCATGCACTCAGATAACAACTTTTTTGTGTTGATGTGTACAGCCATGAAACAACTTTCAAACTACTCATAATCATGTGGGAAGTTAACCTAAGGTGTTTCCATTAGGTTTGCAGTAAGTGGTTTGGAGTAAAATTGAAATGTATACTATTTGTATTGTCTAAGCATTGCATGCACTGAGATAACAACTTTTTTGTGTTGATGTCTACAGCCATGAAACAACTTTCAAACTACTCATAATCATGTGGAAAGTTAACCTAAAGTGTTTCCATTAGGTTTGCAGTAAGTGCTTTGGTGTAAAATTGAAATGTATACTATTTGTATTGTCTAAGCATTGGATGCACTCAGATAACAACTTTTTTGTGTTGATGTCTACAGCCATGAAACAACTTTCAAACTACTCACAATCATGTGGAAAGTTAACTTAAGGTGTTTCCATTAGGTTTGCAGTAGGTGCTTTGGTGTAAAATTGAAATGTATACTATTTGTATTGTCTAAGCATTGCATGCACTCAGATAACAACTTTTTTGTGTTGATGTGTACAGCCATGAAACAACTTTCAAACTACTCATAATCATGTGGAAAGTTAACCTAAAGTGTTTCCATTAGGTTTGCAGTAAGTGCTTTGGTGTAAAATTGAAATGTATACTATTTGTATTGTCTAAACATTGCATGCACTCAGATAACAACTTTTTTGTGTTGATGTGTACAGCCATGAAACTACTTTCTAACTACTCATAATCATGTGGGAAGTTAACCTAAGGTGTTTCCATTAGGTTTGCAGTAAGTGGTTTGCAGTAAAATTGAAATGTATACTATTTGTATTGTCTAAGCATTGCATGCACTGAGATAACAACTTTTTTGTGTTGATGTCTACAGCCATGAAACAACTTTCAAACTACTCACAATCATGTGGAAAGTTAACCTAAGGTGTTTCCATTAGGTTTGCAGTAGGTGCTTTGGTGTAAAATTGAAATGTATACTATTTGTATTGTCTAAGCATTGCATGCACTCAGATAACAACTTTTTTGTTTTGATGTGTACAGCCATGAAACAACTTTCAAACTACTCATAATCATGTGGGAAGTTAACCTAAGGTGTTTCCATTAGGTTTGCAGTAAGTGCTTTGGTGTAAAATTGAAATGTATACTATTTGTATTGTCTAAGCATTGGATGCACTCAGATAACAACTTTTTTGTGTTGATGTCTACAGCCATGAAACAACTTTCAAACTACTCATAATCATGTGGGAAGTTAACCTAAGGTGTTTCCATTAGGTTTGCAGTAAGTACTTTGGTGTAAAATTGAAATGTATACTACTTTTATGTCAAAGCATTCTATTCACTGTGAAATCAACTTTTTTGTCTTTATGTGCACAGGTATGAAACAACTTTCAGACATATCAGAATCATTTGGGAAGTTAACCTAAAGTGTTTCCATTAGGTTTGCAGTAAGTGCTTTGGTGTAAAATTGAAATGTATACTATTTGTATTGTCTAAGCATTGCATGCACTGAGATAACAACTTTTTTGTGTTGATGTGTACAGCCATGACACAACTTTCAAACTACTCATAATCATGTGGTAAGTTAACCTAAGGTGTTTCCATTAGGTTTGCAGTAAGTGCTTTGGAGTAAAATTGAAATGTATACTATTTGTATTGTCTAAGCATTGCATGCACTGAGATAACAACTTTTTTGTGTTGATGTCTACAGCCATGAAACAACTTTCAAACTACTCACAATCATGTGGAAAGTTAACCTAAGGTGTTTCCATTAGGTTTGCAGTAGGTGCTTTGGTGTAAAATTGAAATGTATACTATTTGTATTGTCTAAGCATTGCATGCACTCAGATAACAACTTTTTTGTTTTGATCTGTACAGCCATGAAACAACTTTCAAACTACTCATAATCATGTGGGAAGTTAACCTAAGGTGTTTCCATTAGGTTTGCAGTAAGTGCTTTGGTGTAAAATTGAAATGTATACTATTTGTATTGTCTAAGCATTGGATGCACTCAGATAACAACTTTTTTGTGTTGATGTCTACAGCCATGAAACAACTTTCAAACTACTCACAATCATGTGGAAAGTTAACCTAAGGTGTTTCCATTAGGTTTGCAGTAGGTGCTTTGGTGTAAAATTGAAATGTATACTATTTGTATTGTCTAAGCATTGCATGCACTCAGATAACAACTTTTTTGTTTTGATGTGTACAGCCATGAAACAACTTTCAAACTACTCATAATCATGTGGAAAGTTAACCTAAAGTGTTTCCATTAGGTTTGCAGTAAGTGCTTTGGTGTAAAATTGAAATGTATACGATTTGTATTGTCTAAGCATTGGATGCACTCAGATAACAACTTTTTTGTGTTGATGTCTACAGCCATGAAACAACTTTCAAACTACTCACAATCATCTGGAAAGTTAACCTAAAGTATTTCCATTAGGTTTGCAGTAAGTGCTTTGGTGTAAAATTGAAATGTATACTATTTGTATTGTCTAATCATTGCATGCACTCAGATAACAACTTTTTTGTGTTGATGTGTACAGCCATGAAACAACTTTCAAACTACTCATAATCATGTGGGAAGTTAACCTAAGGTGTTTCCATTAGGTTTGCAGTAAGTGGTTTAGAGTAAAATTGAAATGTATACTATTTGTATTGTCTAAGCATTGCATGCACTGAGATAACAACTTTTTTGTGTTGATGTCTACAGCCATGAAACAACTTTCAAACTACTCACAATCATGTGGAAAGTTAACCTAAGGTGTTTCCATTAGGTTTGCAGTAGGTGCTTTGGTGTAAAATTGAAATGTATACTATTTGTATTGTCTAAGCATTGCATGCACTCAGATAACAACTTTTTTGTTTTGATGTGTACAGCCATGAAACAACTTTCAAACTACTCATAATCATGTGGGAAGTTAACCTAAGGTGTTTCCATTAGGTTTGCAGTAAGTGCTTTGGTGTAAAATTGAAATGTATACTATTTGTTTTGTCTAAGCATTGGATGCACTCAGATAACAACTTTTTTGTGTTGATGTCTACAGCCATGAAACAACTTTCAAACTACTCACAATCATGTGGAAAGTTAACCTAAGGTGTTTCCATTAGGTTTGCAGTAGGTGCTTTGGTGTAAAATTGAAATGTATACTATTTGTATTGTCTAAGCATTGCATGCACTCAGATAACAACTTTTTTGTGTTGATGTGTACAGCCATGAAACAACTTTCAAACTACTCATAATCATGTGGAAAGTTAACCTAAAGTGTTTCCATTAGGTTTGCAGTAAGTGCTTTGGTGTAAAATTGAAATGTATACTATTTGTATTGTCTAAGCATTGCATGCACTCAGATAACAACTTTTTTGTGTTGATGTGTACAGCCATGAAACAACTTTCAAACTACTCATAATCATGTGGGAAGTTAACCTAAGGTGTTTCCATTAGGTTTGCAGTAAGTGGTTTGGAGTAAAATTGAAATGTATACTATTTGTATTGTCTAAGCATTGCATGCACTGAGATAACAACTTTTTTGTGTTGATGTCTACAGCCATGAAACAACTTTCAAACTACTCATAATCATGTGGAAAGTTAACCTAAAGTGTTTCCATTAGGTTTGCAGTAAGTGCTTTGGTGTAAAATTGAAATGTATACTATTTGTATTGTCTAAGCATTGGATGCACTCAGATAACAACTTTTTTGTGTTGATGTCTACAGCCATGAAACAACTTTCAAACTACTCACAATCATGTGGAAAGTTAACTTAAGGTGTTTCCATTAGGTTTGCAGTAGGTGCTTTGGTGTAAAATTGAAATGTATACTATTTGTATTGTCTAAGCATTGCATGCACTCAGATAACAACTTTTTTGTGTTGATGTGTACAGCCATGAAACAACTTTCAAACTACTCATAATCATGTGGAAAGTTAACCTAAAGTGTTTCCATTAGGTTTGCAGTAAGTGCTTTGGTGTAAAATTGAAATGTATACTATTTGTATTGTCTAAACATTGCATGCACTCAGATAACAACTTTTTTGTGTTGATGTGTACAGCCATGAAACTACTTTCTAACTACTCGTAATCATGTGGGAAGTTAACCTAAGGTGTTTCCATTAGGTTTGCAGTAAGTGGTTTGCAGTAAAATTGAAATGTATACTATTTGTATTGTCTAAGCATTGCATGCACTGAGATAACAACTTTTTTGTGTTGATGTCTACAGCCATGAAACAACTTTCAAACTACTCACAATCATGTGGAAAGTTAACCTAAGGTGTTTCCATTAGGTTTGCAGTAGGTGCTTTGGTGTAAAATTGAAATGTATACTATTTGTATTGTCTAAGCATTGCATGCACTCAGATAACAACTTTTTTGTTTTGATGTGTACAGCCATGAAACAACTTTCAAACTACTCATAATCATGTGGGAAGTTAACCTAAGGTGTTTCCATTAGGTTTGCAGTAAGTGCTTTGGTGTAAAATTGAAATGTATACTATTTGTATTGTCTAAGCATTGGATGCACTCAGATAACAACTTTTTTGTGTTGATGTCTACAGCCATGAAACAACTTTCAAACTACTCACAATCATGTGGAAAGTTAACCTAAGGTGTTTCCATTAGGTTTGCAGTAGGTGCTTTGGTGTAAAATTGAAATGTATACTATTTGTATTGTCTAAGCATTGCATGCACTCAGATAACAACTTTTTTGTTTTGATGTGTACAGCCATGAAACAACTTTCAAACTCCTCATAATCATGTGGAAAGTTAACCTAAAGTGTTTCCATTAGGTTTGCAGTAAGTGCTTTGGTGTAAAATTGAAATGTATACTATTTGTATTGTCTAAGCATTGGATGCACTCAGATAACAACTTTTTTGTGTTGATGTCTACAGCCATGAAACAACTTTCAAACTACTCACAATCATGTGGAAAGTTAACCTAAGGTGTTTCCATTAGGTTTGCAGTAGGTGCTTTGGTGTAAAATTGAAATGTATGCTATTTGTATTGTCTAAGCATTGCATGCACTCAGATAACAACTTTTTTGTGTTGATGTGTACAGCCATGAAACAACTTTCAAACTACTCATAATTATGTGGAAAGTTAACCTAAAGTGTTTCCATTAGGTTTGCAGTAAGTGCTTTGGTGTAAAATTGAAATGTATACTATTTGTATTGTCTAATCATTGCATGCACTCAGATAACAACTTTTTTGTGTTGATGTGTACAGCCATGAAACAACTTTCAAACTACTCATAATCATGTGGGAAGTTAACCTAAGGTGTTTCCATTAGGTTTGCAGTAAGTGGTTTGGAGTAAAATTGAAATGTATACTATTTGTATTGTCTAAGCATTGCATGCACTGAGATAACAACTTTTTTGTGTTGATGTCTACAGCCATGAAACAACTTTCAAACTACTCACAATCATGTGGAAAGTTAACCTAAGGTGTTTCCATTAGGTTTGCAGTAGGTGCTTTGGTGTAAAATTGAAATGTATACTATTTGTATTGTCTAAGCATTGCATGCACTCAGATAACAACTTTTTTGTTTTGATTTGTACAGCCATGAAACAACTTTCAAACTACTCATAATCATGTGGGAAGTTAACCTAAGGTCTTTCCATTAGGTTTGCAGTAAGTGCTTTGGTGTAAAATTGAAATGTATACTATTTGTATTGTCTAAGCATTGGATGCACTCAGATAACAACTTTTTTGTGTTGATGTCTACAGCCATGAAACAACTTTCAAACTACTCACAATCATGTGGAAAGTTAACCTAAGGTGTTTCCATTAGGTTTGCAGTAGGTGCTTTGGTGTAAAATTGAAATGTATACTATTTGTATTGTCTAAGCATTGCATGCACTCAGATAACAACTTTTTTGTTTTGATGTGTACAGCCATGAAACAACTTTCAAACTACTCATAATCATGTGGAAAGTTAACCTAAAGTGTTTCCATTAGGTTTGCAGTAAGTGCTTTGGTGTAAAATTGAAATGTATACGATTTGTATTGTCTAAGCATTGGATGCACTCAGATAACAACTTTTTTGTGTTGATGTCTACAGCCATGAAACAACTTTCAAACTACTCACAATCATGTGGAAAGTTAACCTAAGGTGTTTCCATTAGGTTTGCAGTAGGTGCTTTGGTGTAAAATTGAAATGTATACTATTTGTATTGTCTAAGCATTGCATGCACTCAGATAACAACTTTTTTGTGTTGA
The DNA here is from genome assembly GCF_030028105.1 of Mobula birostris. Classification (NCBI taxonomy): domain Eukaryota; kingdom Metazoa; phylum Chordata; class Chondrichthyes; order Myliobatiformes; family Myliobatidae; genus Mobula; species Mobula birostris. The sequence goes on from NW_027278151.1 coordinate 207,495, forward strand.
TGTGTACAGCCATGAAACAACTTTCAAACTACTCATAATCATGTGGAAAGTTAACCTAAAGTGTTTCCATTAGGTTTGCAGTAAGTGCTTTGGTGTAAAATTGAAATGTATACTATTTGTATTGTCTGAGCATTGCATGCACTCAGATAACAACTTTTTTGTGTTGATGTGTACAGCCATGAAACAACTTTCAAACTACTCATAATCATGTGGGAAGTTAACCTAAAGTGTTTCCATTAGGTTTGCAGTAAGTGCTTTGGTGTAAAATTGAAATGTATACTATTTGTATTGTCTAAGCATTGCATGCACTCAGATAACAACTTTTTTGTGTTGATGTGTACAGCCATGAAACAACTTTCAAACTACTCATAATCATGTGGGAAGTTAACCTAAGGTGTTTCCATTAGGTTTGCAGTAAGTACTTTGGTGTAAAATTGAAATGTATACTGCTTTTATGTCAAAGCATTCTATTCACTGTGAAATCAACTTTTTTCTCTTTATGTGCACAGTAATGAAACAACTTTCAGACATCTCAGAATCATGTGGGAAGTTAATCTAAGTTGTTTCCATTAGGTTTGCAGTAAGTGCTTTGGTGTAAAATTGAAATGTATACTATTTCTATTGTCTAAGCATTGCATGCACTTAGATAGCAACTTTTTTGTGTTGATGTGTACAGCCATGAAACAACTTTCAAACTACTCATAATCATGTGGGAAGTTAACCTAAGGTGTTTCCATTAGGTTTGCAGTAAGTACTTTGGTGTAAAATTGAAATGTATACTACTTTTATGTCAAAGCATTCTATTCACTGTGAAATCAACTTTTTTGTCTTTATGTGCACAGGTATGAAACAACTTTCAGACATATCAGAATCATTTGGGAAGTTAACCTAAAGTGTTTCCATTAGGTTTGCAGTAAGTGCTTTGGTGTAAAATTGAAATGTATACTATTTGTATTGTCTAAGCATTGCATGCACTGAGATAACAACTTTTTTGTGTTGATGTGTACAGCCATGACACAACTTTCAAACTACTCATAATCATGTGGGAAGTTAACCTAAGGTGTTTCCATTAGGTTTGCAGTAAGTGCTTTGGAGTAAAATTGAAATGTATACTATTTGTATTGTCTAAGCATTGCATGCACTGAGATAACAACTTTTTTGTGTTGATGTCTACAGCCATGAAACAACTTTCAAACTACTCACAATCATGTGGAAAGTTAACCTAAGGTGTTTCCATTAGGTTTGCAGTAGGTGCTTTGGTGTAAAATTCAGATGTGTACTACCTTAATGTCAGAGCATAGTAGTACTGAGAAAGTAACTTTTTGTCTTGATGAACTGAGGCATGAAACAACTATAAACCTAGTCATACTCATCTGGTAAGTTAACCAAATGTGTTTGCATTAGGTTTGCAGTCAAGACTTTTGAGTACAATTGAAATGTATACTACTTTTATGTCAAAGCATTCTATTCACTGTGAAATCAACTTTTTTGTCTTTATGTGCACAGGTATGAAACAACTTTCAGACATCTCAGAATCATGTGGGAAGTTAACCTAAAGTGTTTCCATTAGGTTTGCAGTAAGTGCTTTGGTGTAAAATTGAAATGTATACTATTTGTATTGTCTAAGCATTGCATGCACTGAGATAACAACCTTTTTGTGTTGATGTCTACAGCCATGAAACAACTTTCAAACTACTCACAATCATGTGGAAAGTTAACCTAAGGTGTTTCCATTAGGTTTGCAGTAGGTGCTTTGGAGTAAAATTGAATGTATACTATTTGTATTGTCTAAGCATTGCATGCACTCAGATAACAACTTTTTTGTGTTGATGTCTACAGCCATGAAACAACTTTCAAACTACTCACAATCATGTGGAAAGTTAACCTAAGGTGTTTCCATTAGGTTTGCAGTAGGTGCTTTGGTGTAAAATTGAAATGTATACTATTTGTATTGTCTAAGCATTGCATGCACTCAGATAACAACTTTTTTGTTTTGATTTGTACAGCCATGAAACAACTTTCAAACTACTCATAATCATGTGGGAAGTTAACCTAAGGTGTTTCCATTAGGTTTGCAGTAAGTGCTTTGGTGTAAAATTGAAATGTATACTATTTGTATTGTCTAAGCATTGGATGCACTCAGATAACAACTTTTTTGTGTTGATGTCTACAGCCATGAAACAACTTTCAAACTACTCACAATCATGTGGAAAGTTAACCTAAGGTGTTTCCATTAGGTTTGCAGTAGGTGCTTTGGTGTAAAATTGAAATGTATACTATTTGTATTGTCTAAGCATTGCATGCACTCAGATAACAACTTTTTTGTTTTGATGTGTACAGCCATGAAACAACTTTCAAACTACTCATAATCATGTGGAAAGTTAACCTAAAGTGTTTCCATTAGGTTTGCAGTAAGTGCTTTGGTGTAAAATTGAAATGTATACGATTTGTATTGTCTAAGCATTGGATGCACTCAGATAACAACTTTTTTGTGTTGATGTCTACAGCCATGAAACAACTTTCAAACTACTCACAATCATGTGGAAAGTTAACCTAAGGTGTTTTCCATTAGGTTTGCAGTAGGTGCTTTGGTGTAAAATTGAAATGTATACTATTTGTATTGTCTAAGCATTGCATGCACTCAGATAACAACTTTTTTGTGTTGATGTGTACAGCCATGAAACAACTTTCAAACTACTCATAATCATGTGGAAAGTTAACCTGAAGTGTTTCCATTAGGTTTGCAGTAAGTGCTTTGGTGTAAAATTGAAATGTATACTATTTGTATTGTCTGAGCATTGCATGCACTCAGATAACAACTTTTTTGTGTTGATGTGTACAGCCATGAAACAACTTTCAAACTACTCATAATCATGTGGGAAGTTAACCTAAAGTGTTTCCATTAGGTTTGCAGTAAGTGCTTTGGTGTAAAATTGAAATGTATACTATTTGTATTGTCTAAGCATTGCATGCACTCAGATAACAACTTTTTTGTGTTGATGTGTACAGCCATGAAACAACTTTCAAACTACTCATAATCATGTGGGAAGTTAACCTAAGGTGTTTCCATTAGGTTTGCAGTAAGTACTTTGGTGTAAAATTGAAATGTATACTGCTTTTATGTCAAAGCATTCTATTCACTGTGAAATCAACTTTTTTGTCTTTATGTGCACAGTATGAAACAACTTTCAGACATCTCAGAATCATGTGGGAAGTTAATCTAAGTTGTTTCCATTAGGTTTGCAGTAAGTGCTTTGGTGTAAAATTGAAATGTATACTATTTCTATTGTCTAAGCATTGCATGCACTTAGATAGCAACTTTTTTGTGTTGATGTGTACAGCCATGAAACAACTTTCAAACTACTCATAATCATGTGGGAAGTTAACCTAAGGTGTTTCCATTAGGTTTGCAGTAAGTACTTTGGTGTAAAATTGAAATGTATACTACTTTTATGTCAAAGCATTCTATTCACTGTGAAATCAACTTTTTTGTCTTTATGTGCACAGGTATGAAACAACTTTCAGATATATCAGAATCATTTTGGAAGTTAACCTAAAGTGTTTCCATTAGGTTTGCAGTAAGTGCTTTGGTGTAAAATTGAAATGTATACTATTTGTATTGTCTAAGCATTGCATGCACTGAGATAACAACTTTTTTGTGTTGATGTGTACAGCCATGACACAACTTTCAAACTACTCATAATCATGTGGGAAGTTAACCTAAGGTGTTTCCATTAGGTTTGCAGTAAGTGCTTTGGAGTAAAATTGAAATGTATACTATTTGTATTGTCTAAGCATTGCATGCACTGAGATAACAACTTTTTTGTGTTGATGTCTACAGCCATGAAACAACTTTCAAACTACTCACAATCATGTGGAAAGTTAACCTAAGGTGTTTCCATTAGGTTTGCAGTAGGTGCTTTGGTGTAAAATTCAGATGTGTACTACCTTAATGTCAGAGCATAGTAGTACTGAGAAAGTAACTTTTTTGTCTTGATGAACTGAGGCATGAAACAACTATAAACCTAGTCATACTCATCTGGTAAGTTAACCAAATGTGTTTGCATTAGGTTTGCAGTCAAGACTTTTGAGTACAATTGAAATGTATACTACTTTTATGTCAAAGCATTCTATTCACTGTGAAATCAACTTTTTTGTCTTTATGTGCACAGGTATGAAACAACTTTCAGACATCTCAGAATCATGTGGGAAGTTAACCTAAAGTGTTTCCATTAGGTTTGCAGTAAGTGCTTTGGTGTAAAATTGAAATGTATACTATTTGTATTGTCTAAGCATTGCATGCACTGAGATAACAACCTTTTTGTGTTGATGTCTACAGCCATGAAACAACTTTCAAACTACCCACAATCATGTGGAAAGTTAACCTAAGGTGTTTCCATTAGGTTTGCAGTAGGTGCTTTGGAGTAAAATTGAAATGTATACTATTTGTATTGTCTAAGCATTGCATGCACTCAGATAACAACTTTTTTGTGTTGATGTCTACAGCCATGAAACAACTTTCAAACTACTCACAATCATGTGGAAAGTTAACCTAAGGTGTTTCCATTAGGTTTGCAGTAGGTGCTTTGGTGTAAAATTGAAATGTATACTATTTGTATTGTCTAAGCATTGCATGCACTCAGATAACAACTTTTTTGTTTTGATGTGTACAGCCATGAAACAACTTTCAAACTACTCATAATCATGTGGGAAGTTAACCTAAGGTGTTTCCATTAGGTTTGCAGTAAGTGCTTTGGTGTAAAATTGAAATGTATACTATTTGTATTGTCTAAGCATTGGATGCACTCAGATAACAACTTTTTGTGTTGATGTCTACAGCCATGAAACAACTTTCAAACTACTCACAATCATGTGGAAAGTTAACCTAAGGTGTTTCCATTAGGTTTGCAGTAGGTGCTTTGGTGTAAAATTGAAATGTATACTATTTGTATTGTCTAAGCATTGCATGCACTCAGATAACAACTTTTTTGTTTTGATGTGTACAGCCATGAAACAACTTTCAAACTCCTCATAATCATGTGGAAAGTTAACCTAAAGTGTTTCCTTTAGGTTTGCAGTAAGTGCTTTGGTGTAAAATTGAAATGTATACTATTTGTATTGTCTAAGCATTGGATGCACTCAGATAACAACTTTTTTGTGTTGATGTCTACAGCCATGAAACAACTTTCAAACTACTCACAATCATGTGGAAAGTTAACCTAAGGTGTTTCCATTAGGTTTGCAGTAGGTGCTTTGGTGTAAAATTGAAATGTATACTATTTGTATTGTCTAAGCATTGCATGCACTCAGATAACAACTTTTTTGTGTTGATGTGTACAGCCATGAAACAACTTTCAAACTACTCATAATTATGTGGAAAGTTAACCTAAAGTGTTTCCATTAGGTTTGCAGTAAGTGCTTTGGTGTAAAATTGAAATGTATACTATTTGTATTGTCTAATCATTGCATGCACTCAGATAACAACTTTTTTGTGTTGATGTGTACAGCCATGAAACAACTTTCAAACTACTCATAATCATGTGGGAAGTTAACCTAAGGTGTTTCCATTAGGTTTGCAGTAAGTGGTTTGGAGTAAATTGAAATGTATACTATTTGTATTGTCTAAGCATTGCATGCACTGAGATAACAACTTTTTTGTGTTGATGTCTACAGCCATGAAACAACTTTCAAACTACTCACAATCATGTGGAAAGTTAACCTAAGGTGTTTCCATTAGGTTTGCAGTAGGTGCTTTGGTGTAAAATTGAAATGTATACTATTTGTATTGTCTAAGCATTGCATGCACTCAGATAACAACTTTTTTGTTTTGGTTTGTACAGCCATGAAACAACTTTCAAACTACTCATAATCATGTGGGAAGTTAACCTAAGGTGTTTCCATTAGGTTTGCAGTAAGTGCTTTGGTGTAAAATTGAAATGTATACTATTTGTATTGTCTAAGCATTGATGCACTCAGATAACAACTTTTTTGTGTTGATGTCTACAGCCATGAAACAACTTTCAAACTACTCACAATCATGTGGAAAGTTAACCTAAGGTGTTTCCATTAGGTTTGCAGTAGGTGCTTTGGTGTAAAATTGAAATGTATACTATTTGTATTGTCTAAGCATTGCATGCACTCAGATAACAACTTTTTTGTTTTGATGTGTACAGCCATGAAACAACTTTCAAACTACTCATAATCATGTGGAAAGTTAACCTAAAGTGTTTCCATTAGGTTTGCAGTAAGTGCTTTGGTGTAAAATTGATATGTATACGATTTGTATTGTCTAAGCATTGGATGCACTCAGATAACAACTTTTTTGTGTTGATGTCTACAGCCATGAAACAACTTTCAAACTACTCACAATCATGTGGAAAGTTAACCTAAGGTGTTTCCATTAGGTTTGCAGTAGGTGCTTTGGTGTAAAATTGAAATGTATACTATTTGTATTGTCTAAGCATTGCATGCACTCAGATAACAACTTTTTTGTGTTGATGTGTACAGCCATGAAACAACTTTCAAACTACTCATAATCATGTGGAAAGTTAACCTAAAGTGTTTCCATTAGGTTTGCAGTAAGTGCTTTGGTGTAAAATTGAAATGTATACTATTTGTATTGTCTGAGGCATTGCATGCACTCAGATAACAACTTTTTTGTGTTGATGTGTACAGCCATGAAACAACTTCAAACTACTCATAATCATGTGGGAAGTTAACCTAAAGTGTTTCCATTAGGTTTGCAGTAAGTGCTTGGTGTAAAATTGAAATGTATACTATTTGTATTGTCTAAGCATTGCATGCACTCAGATAACAACTTTTTTGTGTTGATGTGTACAGCCATGAAACAACTTTCAAACTACTCATAATCATGTGGGAAGTTAACCTAAGGTGTTTCCATTAGGTTTGCAGTAAGTACTTTGGTGTAAAATTGAAATGTATACTGCTTTTATGTCAAAGCATTCTATTCACTGTGAAATCAACTTTTTTGTCTTTATGTGCACAGTAATGAAACAACTTTCAGACATCTCAGAATCATGTGGGAAGTTAATCTAAGTTGTTTCCATTAGGTTTGCAGTAAGTGCTTTGGTGTAAAATTGAAATGTATACTATTTCTATTGTCTAAGCATTGCATGCACTGAGATAACAACTTTTTTGTGTTGATGTCTACAGCCATGAAACAACTTTCAAACTACTCACAATCATGTGGAAAGTTAACCTAAGGTGTTTCCATTAGGTTTGCAGTAGGTGCTTTGGTGTAAAATTCAGATGTGTACTACCTTAATGTCAGAGCATAGTAGTACTGAGAAAGTAACTTTTTTGTCTTGATGAACTGAGGCATGAAACAACTATAAACCTAGTCATACTCATCTGGTAAGTTAACCAAATGTGTTTGCATTAGGTTTGCAGTCAAGACTTTTGAGTACAATTGAAATGTATACTACTTTTATGTCAAAGCATTCTATTCACTGTGAAATCAACTTTTTTGTCTTTATGTGCACAGGTATGAAACAACTTTCAGACATCTCAGAATCATGTGGGAAGTTAACCTAAAGTGTTTCCATTAGGTTTGCAGTAAGTGCTTTGGTGTAAAATTGAAATGTATACTATTTGTATTGTCTAAGCATTGCATGCACTGAGATAACAACCTTTTTGTGTTGATGTCTACAGCCATGAAACAACTTTCAAACTACTCACAATCATGTGGGAAGTAAACCTAAGGTGTTTCCATTAGGTTTGCAGTAGGTGCTTTGGAGTAAAATTGAAATGTATACTATTTGTATTGTCTAAGCATTGCATGCACTCAGATAACAACTTTTTTGTGTTGATGTCTACAGCCATGAAACAACTTTCAAACTACTCACAATCATGTGGAAAGTTAACCTAAGGTGTTTCCATTAGGTTTGCAGTAGGTGCTTTGGTGTAAAATTGAAATGTATACTATTTGTATTGTCTAAGCATTGCATGCACTCAGATAACAACTTTTTTGTTTTGATTTGTACAGCCATGAAACAACTTTCAAACTACTCATAATCATGTGGGAAGTTAACCTAAGGTGTTTCCATTAGGTTTGCAGTAAGTGCTTTGGTGTAAAATTGAAATGTATACTATTTGTATTGTCTAAGCATTGGATGCACTCAGATAACAACTTTTTTGTGTTGATGTCTACAGCCATGAAACAACTTTCAAACTACTCACAATCATGTGGAAAGTTAACCTAAGGTGTTTTCCATTAGGTTTGCAGTAGGTGCTTTGGTGTAAAATTGAAATGTATACTATTTGTATTGTCTAAGCATTGCATGCACTCAGATAACAACTTTTTTGTTTTGATGTGTACAGCCATGAAACAACTTTCAAACTACTCATAATCATGTGGAAAGTTAACCTAAAGTGTTTCCATTAGGTTTGCAGTAAGTGCTTTGGTGTAAAATTGAAATGTATACGATTTGTATTGTCTAAGCATTGGATGCACTCAGATAACAACTTTTTTGTGTTGATGTCTACAGCCATGAAACAACTTTCAAACTACTCACAATCATGTGGAAAGTTAACCTAAGGTGTTTCCATTAGGTTTGCAGTAGGTGCTTTGGTGTAAAATTGAAATGTGTACTATTTGTATTGTCTAAGCATTGCATGCACTCAGATAACAACTTTTTTGTGTTGATGTGTACAGCCATGAAACAACTTTCAAACTACTCATAATCATGTGGAAAGTTAACCTAAAGTGTTTCCATTAGGTTTGCAGTAAGTGCTTTGGTGTAAAATTGAAATGTATACTATTTGTATTGTCTGAGCATTGCATGCACTCAGATAACAACTTTTTTGTGTTGATGTGTACAGCCATGAAACAACTTTCAAACTACTCATAATCATGTGGGAAGTTAACCTAAAGTGCTTCCATTAGGTTTGCAGTAAGTGCTTTGGTGTAAAATTGAAATGTATACTATTTGTATTGTCTAAGCATTGCATGCACTCAGATAACAACTTTTTTGTGTTGATGTGTACAGCCATGAAACAACTTTCAAACTACTCATAATCATGTGGGAAGTTAACCTAAGGTGTTTCCATTAGGTTTGCAGTAAGTACTTTGGTGTAAAATTGAAATGTATACTGCTTTTATGTCAAAGCATTCTATTCACTGTGAAATCAACTTTTTTGTCTTTATGTGCACAGTAATGAAACAACTTTCAGACATCTCAGAATCATGTGGGAAGTTAATCTAAGTTGTTTCCATTAGGTTTGCAGTAAGTGCTTTGGTGTAAAATTGAAATGTATACTATTTCTATTGTCTAAGCATTGCATGCACTTAGATAGCAACTTTTTTGTGTTGATGTGTACAGCCATGAAACAACTTTCAAACTCCTCATAATCATGTGGAAAGTTAACCTAAAGTGTTTCCATTAGGTTTGCAGTAAGTGCTTTGGTGTAAAATTGAAATGTATACTATTTGTATTGTCTAAGCATTGGATGCACTCAGATAACAACTTTTTTGTGTTGATGTCTACAGCCATGAAACAACTTTCAAACTACTCACAATCATGTGGAAAGTTAACCTAAGGTGTTTCCATTAGGTTTGCAGTAGGTGCTTTGGTGTAAAATTGAAATGTATACTATTTGTATTGTCTAAGCATTGCATGCACTCAGATAACAACTTTTTTGTGTTGATGTGTACAGCCATGAAACAACTTTCAAACTACTCATAATTATGTGGAAAGTTAACCTAAAGTGTTTCCATTAGGTTTGCAGTAAGTGCTTTGGTGTAAAATTGAAATGTATACTATTTGTATTGTCTAATCATTGCATGCACTCAGATAACAACTTTTTTGTGTTGATGTGTACAGCCATGAAACAACTTTCAAACTACTCATAATCATGTGGGAAGTTAACCTAAGGTGTTTCCATTAGGTTTGCAGTAAGTGCTTTGGTGTAAAATTGAAATGTATACTATTTGTATTGTCTAAGCATTGGATGCACTCAGATAACAACTTTTTTGTGTTGATGTCTACAGCCATGAAACAACTTTCAAACTACTCACAATCATGTGGAAAGTTAACCTAAGGTGTTTCCATTAGGTTTGCAGTAGGTGCTTTGGTGTAAAATTGAAATGTATACTATTTGTATTGTCTAAGCATTGCATGCACTCAGATAACAACTTTTTTGTGTTGATGTGTACAGCCATGAAACAACTTTCAAACTACTCATAATTATGTGGAAAGTTAACCTAAAGTGTTTCCATTAGGTTTGCAGTAAGTGCTTTGGTGTAAAATTGAAATGTATACTATTTGTATTGTCTAATCATTGCATGCACTCAGATAACAACTTTTTTGTGTTGATGTGTACAGCCATGAAACAACTTTCAAACTACTCATAATCATGTGGGAAGTTAACCTAAGGTGTTTCCATTAGGTTTGCAGTAAGTGCTTTGGTGTAAAATTGAAATGTATACTATTTGTATTGTCTAAGCATTGGATGCACTCAGATAACAACTTTTTTGTGTTGATGTCTACAGCCATGAAACAACTTTCAAACTACTCACAATCATGTGGAAAGTTAACCTAAGGTGTTTCCATTAGGTTTGCAGTAGGTGCTTTGGTGTAAAATTGAAATGTATACTATTTGTATTGTCTAAGCATTGCATGCACTCAGATAACAACTTTTTTGTTTTGATGTGTACAGCCATGAAACAACTTTCAAACTACTCATAATCATGTGGAAAGTTAACCTAAAGTGTTTCCATTAGGTTTGCAGTAAGTGCTTTGGTGTAAAATTGAAATGTATACGATTTGTATTGTCTAAGCATTGGATGCACTCAGATAACAACTTTTTTGTGTTGATGTCTACAGCCATGAAACAACTTTCAAACTACTCACAATCATGTGGAAAGTTAACCTAAGGTGTTTCCATTAGGTTTGCAGTAGGTGCTTTGGTGTAAAATTGAAATGTATACTATTTGTATTGTCTAAGCATTGCATGCACTCAGATAACAACTTTTTTGTGTTGATGTGTACAGCCATGAAACAACTTTCAAACTACTCATAATCATGTGGAAAGTTAACCTAAAGTGTTTCCATTAGGTTTGCAGTAAGTGCTTTGGTGTAAAATTGAAATGTATACTATTTGTATTGTCTGAGCATTGCATGCACTCAGATAACAACTTTTTGTGTTGATGTGTACAGCCATGAAACAACTTTCAAACTACTCATAATCATGTGGGAAGTTAACCTAAAGTGTTTCCATTAGGTTTGCAGTAAGTGCTTTGGTGTAAAATTGAAATGTATACTATTTGTATTGTCTAAGCATTGCATGCACTCAGATAACAACTTTTTTGTGTTGATGTGTACAGCCATGAAACAACTTTCAAACTACTCATAATCATGTGGGAAGTTAACCTAAGGTGTTTCCATTAGGTTTGCAGTAAGTACTTTGGTGTAAAATTGAAATGTATACTGCTTTTATGTCAAAGCATTCTATTCACTGTGAAATCAACTTTTTTGTCTTTATGTGCACAGTAATGAAACAACTTTCAGACATCTCAGAATCATGTGGGAAGTTAATCTAAGTTGTTTCCATTAGGTTTGCAGTAAGTGCTTTGGTGTAAAATTGAAATGTATACTATTTCTATTGTCTAAGCATTGCATGCACTTAGATAGCAACTTTTTTGTGTTGATGTGTACAGCCATGAAACAACTTTCAAACTACTCATAATCATGTGGGAAGTTAACCTAAGGTGTTTCCATTAGGTTTGCAGTAAGTACTTTGGTGTAAAATTGAAATGTATACTACTTTTATGTCAAAGCATTCTATTCACTGTGAAATCAACTTTTTGTCTTTATGTGCACAGGTATGAAACAACTTTCAGACATATCAGAATCATTTGGGAAGTTAACCTAAAGTGTTTCCATTAGGTTTGCAGTAAGTGCTTTGGTGTAAAATTGAAATGTATACTATTTGTATTGTCTAAGCATTGCATGCACTGAGATAACAACTTTTTTGTGTTGATGTGTACAGCCATGACACAACTTTCAAACTACTCATAATCATGTGGGAAGTTAACCTAAGGTGTTTCCATTAGGTTTGCAGTAAGTGCTTTGGAGTAAAATTGAAATGTATACTATTTGTATTGTCTAAGCATTGCATGCACTGAGATAACAACTTTTTTGTGTTGATGTCTACAGCCATGAAACAACTTTCAAACTACTCACAATCATGTGGAAAGTTAACCTAAGGTGTTTCCATTAGGTTTGCAGTAGGTGCTTTGGTGTAAAATTCAGATGTGTACTACCTTAATGTCAGAGCATAGTAGTACTGAGAAAGTAACTTTTTTGTCTTGATGAACTGAGGCATGAAACAACTATAAACCTAGTCATACTCATCTGGTAAGTTAACCAAATGTGTTTGCATTAGGTTTGCAGTCAAGACTTTTGAGTACAATTGAAATGTATACTACTTTTATGTCAAAGCATTCTATTCACTGTGAAATCAACTTTTTTGTCTTTATGTGCACAGGTATGAAACAACTTTCAGACATCTCAGAATCATGTGGGAAGTTAACCTAAAGTGTTTCCATTAGGTTTGCAGTAAGTGCTTTGGTGTAAAATTGAAATGTATACTATTTGTATTGTCTAAGCATTGCATGCACTGAGATAACAACCTTTTTGTGTTGATGTCTACAGCCATGAAACAACTTTCAAACTACTCACAATCATGTGGGAAGTAAACCTAAGGTGTTTCCATTAGGTTTGCAGTAGGTGCTTTGGAGTAAAATTGAAATGTATACTATTTGTATTGTCTAAGCATTGCATGCACTCAGATAACAACTTTTTTGTGTTGATGTCTACAGCCATGAAACAACTTTCAAACTACTCACAATCATGTGGAAAGTTAACCTAAGGTGTTTCCATTAGGTTTGCAGTAGGTGCTTTGGTGTAAAATTGAAATGTATACTATTTGTATTGTCTAAGCATTGCATGCACTCAGATAACAACTTTTTTGTTTTGATTTGTACAGCCATGAAACAACTTTCAAACTACTCATAATCATGTGGGAAGTTAACCTAAGGTGTTTCCATTAGGTTTGCAGTAAGTGCTTTGGTGTAAAATTGAAATGTATACTATTTGTATTGTCTAAGCATTGGATGCACTCAGATAACAACTTTTTTGTGTTGATGTCTACAGCCATGAAACAACTTTCAAACTACTCACAATCATGTGGAAAGTTAACCTAAGGTGTTTCCATTAGGTTTGCAGTAGGTGCTTTGGTGTAAAATTGAAATGTATACTATTTGTATTGTCTAAGCATTGCATGCACTCAGATAACAACTTTTTTGTTTTGATGTGTACAGCCATGAAACAACTTTCAAACTACTCATAATCATGTGGAAAGTTAACCTAAAGTGTTTCCATTAGGTTTGCAGTAAGTGCTTTGGTGTAAAATTGAAATGTATACGATTTGTATTGTCTAAGCATTGATGCACTCAGATAACAACTTTTTTGTGTTGATGTCTACAGCCATGAAACAACTTTCAAACTACTCACAATCATGTGGAAAGTTAACCTAAGGTGTTTCCATTAGGTTTGCAGTAGGTGCTTTGGTGTAAAATTGAAATGTGTACTATTTGTATTGTCTAAGCATTGCATGCACTCAGATAACAACTTTTTTGTGTTGATGTGTACAGCCATGAAACAAACTTTCAAACTACTCATAATCATGTGGAAAGTAACCTAAAGTGTTTCCATTAGGTTTGCAGTAAGTGCTTTGGTGTAAAATTGAAATGTATACTATTTGTATTGTCTGAGCATTGCATGCACTCAGATAACAACTTTTTTGTGTTGATGTGTACAGCCATGAAACAACTTTCAAACTACTCATAATCATGTGGGAAGTTAACCTAAAGTGTTTCCATTAGGTTTGCAGTAAGTGCTTTGGTGTAAAATTGAAATGTATACTATTTGTATTGTCTAAGCATTGCATGCACTCAGATAACAACTTTTTTGTGTTGATGTGTACAGCCATGAAACAACTTTCAAACTACTCATAATCATGTGGGAAGTTAACCTAAGGTGTTTCCATTAGGTTTGCAGTAAGTACTTTGTGTAAAATTGAAATGTATACTGCTTTTATGTCAAAGCATTCTATTCACTGTGAAATCAACTTTTTTGTCTTTATGTGCACAGTAATGAAACAACTTTCAGACATCTCAGAATCATGTGGGAAGTTAATCTAAGTTGTTTCCATTAGGTTTGCAGTAAGTGCTTTGGTGTAAAATTGAAATGTATACTATTTCTATTGTCTAAGCATTGCATGCACTTAGATAGCAACTTTTTTGTGTTGATGTGTACAGCCATGAAACAACTTTCAAACTACTCATAATCATGTGGGAAGTTAACCTAAGGTGTTTCCATTAGGTTTGCAGTAAGTACTTTGGTGTAAATTGAAATGTATACTACTTTTATGTCAAAGCATTCTATTCACTGTGAAATCAACTTTTTGTCTTTATGTGCACAGGTATGAAACAACTTTCAGACATATCAGAATCATTTGGGAAGTTAACCTAAAGTGTTTCCATTAGGTTTGCAGTAAGTGCTTTGGTGTAAAATTGAAATGTATACTATTTGTATTGTCTAAGCATTGCATGCACTGAGATAACAACTTTTTTGTGTTGATGTGTACAGCCATGACACAACTTTCAAACTACTCATAATCATGTGGGAAGTTAACCTAAGGTGTTTCCATTAGGTTTGCAGTAAGTGCTTTGGAGTAAAATTGAAATGTATACTATTTGTATTGTCTAAGCATTGCATGCACTGAGATAACAACTTTTTTGTGTTGATGTCTACAGCCATGAAACAACTTTCAAACTACTCACAATCATGTGGAAAGTTAACCTAAGGTGTTTCCATTAGGTTTGCAGTAGGTGCTTTGGTGTAAAATTGAAATGTATACTATTTGTATTGTCTAAGCATTGCATGCACTCAGATAACAACTTTTTTGTTTTGATGTGTACAGCCATGAAACAACTTTCAAACTACTCATAATCATGTGGAAAGTTAACCTAAAGTGTTTCCATTAGGTTTGCAGTAAGTGCTTTGGTGTAAAATTGAAATGTATACGATTTGTATTGTCTAAGCATTGGATGCACTCAGATAACAAGTTTTTTGTGTTGATGTCTACAGCCATGAAACAACTTTCAAACTACTCACAATCATGTGGAAAGTTAACCTAAGGTGTTTCCATTAGGTTTGCAGTAGGTGCTTTGGTGTAAAATTGAAATGTATACTATTTGTATTCTCTAAGCATTGCATGCACTCAGATAACAACTTTTTTGTGTTAATGTGTACAGCCATGAAACAACTTTCAAACTACTCATAATCATGTGGAAAGTTAACCTAAAGTATTTCCATTAGGTTTGCAGTAAGTGCTTTGGTGTAAAATTGAAATGTATACTATTTGTATTGTCTAATCATTGCATGCACTCAGATAACAACTTTTTTGTGTTGATGTGTACAGCCATGAAACAACTTTCAAACTACTCATAATCATGTGGGAAGTTAACCTAAGGTGTTTCCATTAGGTTTGCAGTAAGTGGTTTGGAGTAAAATTGAAATGTATACTATTTGTATTGTCTAAGCATTGCATGCACTGAGATAACAACTTTTTTGTGTTGATGTCTACAGCCATGAAACAACTTTCAAACTACTCACAATCATGTGGAAAGTTAACCTAAGGTGTTTCCATTAGGTTTGCAGTAGGTGCTTTGGTGTAAAATTGAAATGTATACTATTTGTATTGTCTAAGCATTGCATGCACTCAGATAACAACTTTTTGTTTTGATGTGTACAGCCATGAAACAACTTTCAAACTACTCATAATCATGTGGAAAGTTAACCTAAAGTGTTTCCATTAGGTTTGCAGTAAGTGCTTTGGTGTAAAATTGAAATGTATACTATTTGTATTGTCTAAGCATTGGATGCACTCAGATAACAACTTTTTTGTGTTGATGTCTACAGCCATGAAACAACTTTCAAACTACTCACAATCATGTGGAAAGTTAACCTAAGGTGTTTCCATTAGGTTTGCAGTAGGTGCTTTGGTGTAAAATTGAAATGTATACTATTTGTATTGTCTAAGCATTGCATGCACTCAGATAACAACTTTTTTGTGTTGATGTGTACAGCCATGAAACAACTTTCAAACTACTCATAATCATGTGGAAAGTTAACCTAAAGTGTTTCCATTAGGTTTGCAGTAAGTGCTTTGGTGTAAAATTGAAATGTATACTATTTGTATTGTCTAAGCATTGCATGCACTCAGATAACAACTTTTTTGTGTTGATGTGTACAGCCATGAAACAACTTTCAAACTACTCATAATCATGTGGGAAGTTAACCTAAGGTGTTTCCATTAGATTTGCAGTAAGTGGTTTGGAGTAAAATTGAAATGTATACTATTTGTATTGTCTAAGCATTGCATGCACTGAGATAACAACTTTTTTGTGTTGATGTCTACAGCCATGAAACAACTTTCAAACTACTCATAATCATGTGGAAAGTTAACCTAAAGTGTTTCCATTAGGTTTGCAGTAAGTGCTTTGGTGTAAAATTGAAATGTATACTATTTGTATTGTCTAAGCATTGGATGCACTCAGATAACAACTTTTTTGTGTTGATGTCTACAGCCATGAAACAACTTTCAAACTACTCACAATCATGTGGAAAGTTAACTTAAGGTGTTTCCATTAGGTTTGCAGTAGGTGCTTTGGTGTAAAATTGAAATGTATACTATTTGTATTGTCTAAGCATTGCATGCACTCAGATAACAACTTTTTTGTGTTGATGTGTACAGCCATGAAACAACTTTCAAACTACTCATAATCATGTGGAAAGTTAACCTAAAGTGTTTCCATTAGGTTTGCAGTAAGTGCTTTGGTGTAAAATTGAAATGTATACTATTTGTATTGTCTAAGCATTGCATGCACTCAGATAACAACTTTTTTGTGTTGATGTGTACAGCCATGAAACAACTTTCAAACTACTCATAATCATGTGGGAAGTTAACCTAAGGTGTTTCCATTAGGTTTGCAGTAAGTACTTTGGTGTAAAATTGAAATGTATACTGCTTTTATGTCAAAGCATTCTATTCACTGTGAAATCAACTTTTTTGTCTTTATGTGCACAGTAATGAAACAACTTTCAGACATCTCAGAATCATGTGGGAAGTTAATCTAAGTTGTTTCCATTAGGTTTGCAGTAAGTGCTTTGGTGTAAAATTGAAATGTATACTATTTGTATTGTCTAAGCATTGCATGCACTTAGATAGCAACTTTTTTGTGTTGATGTGTACAGCCATGAAACAATTTTCAAACTACTCATAATCATGTGGAAAGTTAACCTAAAGTGTTTCCATTAGGGTTGCAGTAAGTGCTTTGGTGTAAAATTGAAATGTATACTATTTGTATTGTCTAAGCATTGCATGCACTGAGATAACAACTTTTTTGTGTTGATGTGTACAGCCATGAAACAACTTTCAAACTACTCATAATCATGTGGGAAGTTAACCTAAGGTGTTTCCATTACGTTTGCAGTAAGTACTTTGGTGTAAAATTGAAATGTATACTACTTTTATGTCAAAGCATTCTATTCACTGTGAAATCAACTTGTTTGTCTTTATGTGCACAGGTATGAAACAACTTTCAGACATATCAGAATCATTTGGGAAGTTAACCTAAAGTGTTTCCATTAGGTTTGCAGTAAGTGCTTTGGTGTAAAATTGAAATGTATACTATTTGTATTGTCTAAGCATTGCATGCACTGAGATAACAACTTTTTTGTGTTGATGTGTACAGCCATGACACAACTTTCAAACTACTCATAATCATGTGGAAAGTTAACCTAAAGTGTTTCCATTAGGTTTGCAGTAAGTGCTTTGGTGTAAAATTGAAATGTATACGATTTGTATTGTCTAAGCATTGGATGCACTCAGATAACAACTTTTTTGTGTTGATGTCTACAGCCATGAAACAACTTTCAAACTACTCACAATCATGTGGAAAGTTAACCTAAGGTGTTTCCATTAGGTTTGCAGTAGGTGCTTTGGTGTAAAATTGAAATGTGTACTATTTGTATTGTCTAAGCATTGCATGCACTCAGATAACAACTTTTTTGTGTTGATGTGTACAGCCATGAAACAACTTTCAAACTACTCATAATCATGTGGAAAGTTAACCTAAAGTGTTTCCATTAGGTTTGCAGTAAGTGCTTTGGTGTAAAATTGAAATGTATACTATTTGTATTGTCTGAGCATTGCATGCACTCAGATAACAACTTTTTTGTGTTGATGTGTACAGCCATGAAACAACTTTCAAACTACTCATAATCATGTGGGAAGTTAACCTAAAGTGTTTCCATTAGGTTTGCAGTAAGTGCTTTGGTGTAAAATTGAAATGTATACTATTTGTATTGTCTAAGCATTGCATGCACTCAGATAACAACTTTTTTGTGTTGATGTGTACAGCCATGAAACAACTTTCAAACTACTCATAATCATGTGGGAAGTTAACCTAAGGTGTTTCCATTAGGTTTGCAGTAAGTACTTTGGTGTAAAATTGAAATGTATACTGCTTTTATGTCAAAGCATTCTATTCACTGTGAAATCAACTTTTTTGTCTTTATGTGCACAGTAATGAAACAACTTTCAGACATCTCAGAATCATGTGGGAAGTTAATCTAAGTTGTTTCCATTAGGTTTGCAGTAAGTGCTTTGGTGTAAAATTGAAATGTATACTATTTCTATTGTCTAAGCATTGCATGCACTTAGATAGCAACTTTTTTGTGTTGATGTGTACAGCCATGAAACAACTTTCAAACTACTCATAATCATGTGGGAAGTTAACCTAAGGTGTTTCCATTAGGTTTGCAGTAAGTACTTTGGTGTAAAATTGAAATGTATACTACTTTTATGTCAAAGCATTCTATTCACTGTGAAATCAACTTTTTTGTCTTTATGTGCACAGGTATGAAACAACTTTCAGACATATCAGAATCATTTGGGAAGTTAACCTAAAGTGTTTCCATTAGGTTTGCAGTAAGTGCTTTGGTGTAAAATTGAAATGTATACTATTTGTATTGTCTAAGCATTGCATGCACTGAGATAACAACTTTTTTGTGTTGATGTGTACAGCCATGACACAACTTTCAAACTACTCATAATCATGTGGGAAGTTAACCTAAGGTGTTTCCATTAGGTTTGCAGTAAGTGCTTTGGAGTAAAATTGAAATGTATACTATTTGTATTGTCTAAGCATTGCATGCACTGAGATAACAACTTTTTTGTGTTGATGTCTACAGCCATGAAACAACTTTCAAACTACTCACAATCATGTGGAAAGTTAACCTAAGGTGTTTCCATTAGGTTTGCAGTAGGTGCTTTGGTGTAAAATTGAAATGTGTACTATTTGTATTGTCTAAGCATTGCATGCACTCAGATAACAACTTTTTTGTGTTGATGTGTACAGCCATGAAACAACTTTCAAACTACTCATAATCATGTGGAAAGTTAACCTAAAGTGTTTCCATTAGGTTTGCAGTAAGTGCTTTGGTGTAAAATTGAAATGTATACTATTTGTATTGTCTGAGCATTGCATGCACTCAGATAACAACTTTTTTGTGTTGATGTGTACAGCCATGAAACAACTTTCAAACTACTCATAATCATGTGGGAAGTTAACCTAAAGTGTTTCCATTAGGTTTGCAGTAAGTGCTTTGGTGTAAAATTGAAATGTATACTATTTGTATTGTCTAAGCATTGCATGCACTCAGATAACAACTTTTTTGTGTTGATGTGTACAGCCATGAAACAACTTTCAAACTACTCATAATCATGTGGGAAGTTAACCTAAGGTGTTTCCATTAGGTTTGCAGTAAGTACTTTGGTGTAAAATTGAAATGTATACTGCTTTTATGTCAAAGCATTCTATTCACTGTGAAATCAACTTTTTTGTCTTTATGTGCACAGTAATGAAACAACTTTCAGACATCTCAGAATCATGTGGGAAGTTAATCTAAGTTGTTTCCATTAGGTTTGCAGTAAGTGCTTTGGTGTAAAATTGAAATGTATACTATTTCTATTGTCTAAGCATTGCATGCACTTAGATAGCAACTTTTTTGTGTTGATGTGTACAGCCATGAAACAACTTTCAAACTACTCATAATCATGTGGGAAGTTAACCTAAGGTGTTTCCATTAGGTTTGCAGTAAGTACTTTGGTGTAAAATTGAAATGTATACTACTTTTATGTCAAAGCATTCTATTCACTGTGAAATCAACTTTTTTGTCTTTATGTGCACAGGTATGAAACAACTTTCAGACATATCAGAATCATTTGGGAAGTTAACCTAAAGTGTTTCCATTAGGTTTGCAGTAAGTGCTTTGGTGTAAAATTGAAATGTATACTATTTGTATTGTCTAAGCATTGCATGCACTGAGATAACAACTTTTTTGTGTTGATGTGTACAGCCATGACACAACTTTCAAACTACTCATAATCATGTGGGAAGTTAACCTAAGGTGTTTCCATTAGGTTTGCAGTAAGTGCTTTGGAGTAAAATTGAAATGTATACTATTTGTATTGTCTAAGCATTGCATGCACTGAGATAACAACTTTTTTGTGTTGATGTCTACAGCCATGAAACAACTTTCAAACTACTCACAATCATGTGGAAAGTTAACCTAAGGTGTTTCCATTAGGTTTGCAGTAGGTGCTTTGGTGTAAAATTGAAATGTATACTATTTGTATTCTCTAAGCATTGCATGCACTCAGATAACAACTTTTTTGTGTTGATGTGTACAGCCATGAAACAACTTTCAAACTACTCATAATCATGTGGAAAGTTAACCTAAAGTATTTCCATTAGGTTTGCAGTAAGTGCTTTGGTGTAAAATTGAAATGTATACTATTTGTATTGTCTAATCATTGCATGCACTCAGATAACAACTTTTTTGTGTTGATGTGTACAGCCATGAAACAACTTTCAAACTACTCATAATCATGTGGGAAGTTAACCTAAGGTGTTTCCATTAGGTTTGCAGTAAGTGGTTTGGAGTAAAATTGAAATGTATACTATTTGTATTGTCTAAGCATTGCATGCACTGAGATAACAACTTTTTTGTGTTGATGTCTACAGCCATGAAACAACTTTCAAACTACTCACAATCATGTGGAAAGTTAACCTAAAGTGTTTCCATTAGGTTTGCAGTAAGTGCTTTGGTGTAAAATTGAAATGTATACTATTTGTATTGTCTAAGCATTGGATGCACTCAGATAACAACTTTTTTGTGTTGATGTCTACAGCCATGAAACAACTTTCAAACTACTCACAATCATGTGGAAAGTTAACCTAAGGTGTTTCCATTAGGTTTGCAGTAGGTGCTTTGGTGTAAAATTGAAATGTATACTATTTGTATTGTCTAAGCATTGCATGCACTCAGATAACAACTTTTTTGTGTTGATGTGTACAGCCATGAAACAACTTTCAAACTACTCATAATCATGTGGGAAGTTAACCTAAGGTGTTTCCATTAGATTTGCAGTAAGTGGTTTGAGTAAAATTGAAATGTATACTATTTGTATTGTCTAAGCATTGCATGCACTGAGATAACAACTTTTTTGTGTTGATGTCTACAGCCATGAAACAACTTTCAAACTACTCATAATCATGTGGAAAGTTAACCTAAAGTGTTTCCATTAGGTTTGCAGTAAGTGCTTTGGTGTAAAATTGAAATGTATACTATTTGTATTGTCTAAGCATTGGATGCACTCAGATAACAACTTTTTTGTGTTGATGTCTACAGCCATGAAACAACTTTCAAACTACTCACAATCATGTGGAAAGTTAACTTAAGGTGTTTCCATTAGGTTTGCAGTAGGTGCTTTGGTGTAAAATTGAAATGTATACTATTTGTATTGTCTAAGCATTGCATGCACTCAGATAACAACTTTTTTGTGTTGATGTGTACAGCCATGAAACAACTTTCAAACTACTCATAATCATGTGGAAAGTTAACCTAAAGTGTTTCCATTAGGTTTGCAGTAAGTGCTTTGGTGTAAAATTGAAATGTATACTATTTGTATTGTCTAAGCATTGCATGCACTCAGATAACAACTTTTTTGTGTTGATGTGTACAGCCATGAAACAACTTTCAAACTACTCATAATCATGTGGGAAGTTAACCTAAGGTGTTTCCATTAGGTTTGCAGTAAGTACTTTGGTGTAAAATTGAAATGTATACTGCTTTTATGTCAAAGCATTCTATTCACTGTGAAATCAACTTTTTTGTCTTTATGTGCACAGTAATGAAACAACTTTCAGACATCTCAGAATCATGTGGGAAGTTAATCTAAGTTGTTTCCATTAGGTTTGCAGTAAGTGCTTTGGTGTAAAATTGAAATGTATACTATTTGTATTGTCTAAGCATTGCATGCACTTAGATAGCAACTTTTTTGTGTTGATGTGTACAGCCATGAAACAATTTTCAAACTACTCATAATCATGTGGAAAGTTAACCTAAAGTGTTTCCATTAGGGTTGCAGTAAGTGCTTTGGTGTAAAATTGAAATGTATACTATTTGTATTGTCTAAGCATTGCATGCACTGAGATAACAACTTTTTTGTGTTGATGTGTACAGCCATGAAACAACTTTCAAACTACTCATAATCATGTGGGAAGTTAACCTAAGGTGTTTCCATTACGTTTGCAGTAAGTACTTTGGTGTAAAATTGAAATGTATACTACTTTTATGTCAAAGCATTCTATTCACTGTGAAATCAACTTGTTTGTCTTTATGTGCACAGGTATGAAACAACTTTCAGACATATCAGAATCATTTGGGAAGTTAACCTAAAGTGTTTCCATTAGGTTTGCAGTAAGTGCTTTGGTGTAAAATTGAAATGTATACTATTTGTATTGTCTAAGCATTGCATGCACTGAGATAACAACTTTTTTGTGTTGATGTGTACAGCCATGACACAACTTTCAAACTACTCATAATCATGTGGGAAGTTAACCTAAGGTGTTTCCATTAGGTTTGCAGTAAGTGCTTTGGAGTAAAATTGAAATGTATACTATTTGTATTGTCTAAGCATTGCATGCACTGAGATAACAACTTTTTTGTGTTGATGTCTACAGCCATGAAACAACTTTCAAACTACTCACAATCATGTGGAAAGTTAACCTAAGGTGTTTCCATTAGGTTTGCAGTAGGTGCTTTGGTGTAAAATTGAAATGTATACTATTTGTATTGTCTAAGCATTGCATGCACTCAGATAACAACTTTTTTGTTTTGATCTGTACAGCCATGAAACAACTTTCAAACTACTCATAATCATGTGGGAAGTTAACCTAAGGTGTTTCCATTAGGTTTGCAGTAAGTGCTTTGGTGTAAAATTGAAATGTATACTATTTGTATTGTCTAAGCATTGGATGCACTCAGATAACAACTTTTTTGTGTTGATGTCTACAGCCATGAAACAACTTTCAAACTACTCACAATCATGTGGAAAGTTAACCTAAGGTGTTTCCATTAGGTTTGCAGTAGGTGCTTTGGTGTAAAATTGAAATGTATACTATTTGTATTGTCTAAGCATTGCATGCACTCAGATAACAACTTTTTTGTTTTGATGTGTACAGCCATGAAACAACTTTCAAACTACTCATAATCATGTGGAAAGTTAACCTAAAGTGTTTCCATTAGGTTTGCAGTAAGTGCTTTGGTGTAAAATTGAAATGTATACGATTTGTATTGTCTAAGCATTGGATGCACTCAGATAACAACTTTTTTGTGTTGATGTCTACAGCCATGAAACAACTTTCAAACTACTCACAATCATGTGGAAAGTTAACCTAAGGTGTTTCCATTAGGTTTGCAGTAGGTGCTTTGGTGTAAAATTGAAATGTATACTATTTGTATTGTCTAAGCATTGCATGCACTCAGATAACAACTTTTTTGTGTTGATGTGTACAGCCATGAAACAACTTTCAAACTACTCATAATCATGTGGAAAGTTAACCTAAAGTATTTCCATTAGGTTTGCAGTAAGTGCTTTGGTGTAAAATTGAAATGTATACTATTTGTATTGTCTAAGCATTGGATGCACTCAGATAACAACTTTTTTGTGTTGATGTCTACAGCCATGAAACAACTTTCAAACTACTCACAATCATGTGGAAAGTTAACCTAAGGTGTTTCCATTAGGTTTGCAGTAGGTGCTTTGGTGTAAAATTGAAATGTATACTATTTGTATTGTCTAAGCATTGCATGCACTCAGATAACAACTTTTTTGTTTTGATGTGTACAGCCATGAAACAACTTTCAAACTACTCATAATCATGTGGAAAGTTAACCTAAAGTGTTTCCATTAGGTTTGCAGTAAGTGCTTTGGTGTAAAATTGAAATGTATACGATTTGTATTGTCTAAGCATTGGATGCACTCAGATAACAACTTTTTTGTGTTGATGTCTACAGCCATGAAACAACTTTCTAACTACTCACAATCATGTGGAAAGTTAACCTAAGGTGTTTCCATTAGGTTTGCAGTAGGTGCTTTGGTGTAAAATTGAAATGTATACTATTTGTATTGTCTAAGCATTGCATGCACTCAGATAACAACTTTTTTGTGTTGATGTGTACAGCCATGAAACAACTTTCAAACTACTCATAATCATGTGGAAAGTTAACCTAAAGTGTTTCCATTAGGTTTGCAGTAAGTGCTTTGGTGTAAAATTGAAATGCATACTATTTGTATTGTCTAAGCATTGCATGCACTGAGATAACAACTTTTTTGTGTTGATGTGTACAGCCATGAAACAACTTTCAAACTACTCATAATCATGTGGGAAGTTAACCTAAGGTGTTTCCATTAGGTTTGCAGTAAGTACTTTGGTGTAAAATTGAAATGTATACTACTTTTATGTCAAAGCATTCTATTCACTGTGAAATCAACTTGTTTGTCTTTATGTGCACAGGTATGAAACAACTTTCAGACATATCAGAATCATTTGGGAAGTTAACCTAAAGTGTTTCCATTAGGTTTGCAGTAAGTGCTTTGGTGTAAAATTGAAATGTATACTATTTGTATTGTCTAAGCATTGCATGCACTGAGATAACAACTTTTTTGTGTTGATGTGTACAGCCATGACACAACTTTCAAACTACTCATAATCATGTGGGAAGTTAACCTAAGGTGTTTCCATTAGGTTTGCAGTAAGTGCTTTGGAGTAAAATTGAAATGTATACTATTTGTATTGTCTAAGCATTGCATGCACTGAGATAACAACTTTTTTGTGTTGATGTCTACAGCCATGAAACAACTTTCAAACTACTCACAATCATGTGGAAAGTTAACCTAAGGTGTTTCCATTAGGTTTGCAGTAGGTGCTTTGGTGTAAAATTGAAATGTATACTATTTGTATTGTCTAAGCATTGCATGCACTCAGATAACAACTTTTTTGTTTTGATCTGTACAGCCATGAAACAACTTTCAAACTACTCATAATCATGTGGGAAGTTAACCTAAGGTGTTTCCATTAGGTTTGCAGTAAGTGCTTTGGTGTAAAATTGAAATGTATACTATTTGTATTGTCTAAGCATTGGATGCACTCAGATAACAACTTTTTTGTGTTGATGTCTACAGCCATGAAACAACTTTCAAACTACTCACAATCATGTGGAAAGTTAACCTAAGGTGTTTCCATTAGGTTTGCAGTAGGTGCTTTGGTGTAAAATTGAAATGTATACTATTTGTATTGTCTAAGCATTGCATGCACTCAGATAACAACTTTTTTGTGTTGATGTCTACAGCCATGAAACAACTTTCAAACTACTCACAATCATGTGGAAAGTTAACTTAAGGTGTTTCCATTAGGTTTGCAGTAGGTGCTTTGGTGTAAAATTGAAATGTATACTATTTGTATTGTCTAAGCATTGCATGCACTCAGATAACAACTTTTTTGTGTTGATGTGTACAGCCATGAAACAACTTTCAAACTACTCATAATCATGTGGAAAGTTAACCTAAAGTGTTTCCATTAGGTTTGCAGTAAGTGCTTTGGTGTAAAATTGAAATGTATACTATTTGTATTGTCTAAGCATTGCATGCACTCAGATAACAACTTTTTTGTGTTGATGTGTACAGCCATGAAACAACTTTCAAACTACTCATAATCATGTGGGAAGTTAACCTAAGGTGTTTCCATTAGGTTTGCAGTAAGTACTTTGGTGTAAAATTGAAATGTATACTGCTTTTATGTCAAAGCATTCTATTCACTGTGAAATCAACTTTTTTGTCTTTATGTGCACAGTAATGAAACAACTTTCAGACATCTCAGAATCATGTGGGAAGTTAATCTAAGTTGTTTCCATTAGGTTTGCAGTAAGTGCTTTGGTGTAAAATTGAAATGTATACTATTTGTATTGTCTAAGCATTGCATGCACTTAGATAGCAACTTTTTTGTGTTGATGTGTACAGCCATGAAACAATTTTCAAACTACTCATAATCATGTGGAAAGTTAACCTAAAGTGTTTCCATTAGGGTTGCAGTAAGTGCTTTGGTGTAAAATTGAAATGTATACTATTTGTATTGTCTAAGCATTGCATGCACTGAGATAACAACTTTTTTGTGTTGATGTGTACAGCCATGAAACAACTTTCAAACTACTCATAATCATGTGGGAAGTTAACCTAAGGTGTTTCCATTACGTTTGCAGTAAGTACTTTGGTGTAAAATTGAAATGTATACTACTTTTATGTCAAAGCATTCTATTCACTGTGAAATCAACTTGTTTGTCTTTATGTGCACAGGTATGAAACAACTTTCAGACATATCAGAATCATTTGGGAAGTTAACCTAAAGTGTTTCCATTAGGTTTGCAGTAAGTGCTTTGGTGTAAAATTGAAATGTATACTATTTGTATTGTCTAAGCATTGCATGCACTGAGATAACAACTTTTTTGTGTTGATGTGTACAGCCATGACACAACTTTCAAACTACTCATAATCATGTGGAAAGTTAACCTAAAGTGTTTCCATTAGGTTTGCAGTAAGTGCTTTGGTGTAAAATTGAAATGTATACGATTTGTATTGTCTAAGCATTGGATGCACTCAGATAACAACTTTTTTGTGTTGATGTCTACAGCCATGAAACAACTTTCAAACTACTCACAATCATGTGGAAAGTTAACCTAAGGTGTTTCCATTAGGTTTGCAGTAGGTGCTTTGGTGTAAAATTGAAATGTGTACTATTTGTATTGTCTAAGCATTGCATGCACTCAGATAACAACTTTTTTGTGTTGATGTGTACAGCCATGAAACAACTTTCAAACTACTCATAATCATGTGGAAAGTTAACCTAAAGTGTTTCCATTAGGTTTGCAGTAAGTGCTTTGGTGTAAAATTGAAATGTATACTATTTGTATTGTCTGAGCATTGCATGCACTCAGATAACAACTTTTTTGTGTTGATGTGTACAGCCATGAAACAACTTTCAAACTACTCATAATCATGTGGGAAGTTAACCTAAAGTGTTTCCATTAGGTTTGCAGTAAGTGCTTTGGTGTAAAATTGAAATGTATACTATTTGTATTGTCTAAGCATTGCATGCACTCAGATAACAACTTTTTTGTGTTGATGTGTACAGCCATGAAACAACTTTCAAACTACTCATAATCATGTGGGAAGTTAACCTAAGGTGTTTCCATTAGGTTTGCAGTAAGTACTTTGGTGTAAAATTGAAATGTATACTGCTTTTATGTCAAAGCATTCTATTCACTGTGAAATCAACTTTTTTGTCTTTATGTGCACAGTAATGAAACAACTTTCAGACATCTCAGAATCATGTGGGAAGTTAATCTAAGTTGTTTCCATTAGGTTTGCAGTAAGTGCTTTGGTGTAAAATTGAAATGTATACTATTTCTATTGTCTAAGCATTGCATGCACTTAGATAGCAACTTTTTTGTGTTGATGTGTACAGCCATGAAACAACTTTCAAACTACTCATAATCATGTGGGAAGTTAACCTAAGGTGTTTCCATTAGGTTTGCAGTAAGTACTTTGGTGTAAAATTGAAATGTATACTACTTTTATGTCAAAGCATTCTATTCACTGTGAAATCAACTTTTTTGTCTTTATGTGCACAGGTATGAAACAACTTTCAGACATATCAGAATCATTTGGGAAGTTAACCTAAAGTGTTTCCATTAGGTTTGCAGTAAGTGCTTTGGTGTAAAATTGAAATGTATACTATTTGTATTGTCTAAGCATTGCATGCACTGAGATAACAACTTTTTTGTGTTGATGTGTACAGCCATGACACAACTTTCAAACTACTCATAATCATGTGGGAAGTTAACCTAAGGTGTTTCCATTAGGTTTGCAGTAAGTGCTTTGGAGTAAAATTGAAATGTATACTATTTGTATTGTCTAAGCATTGCATGCACTGAGATAACAACTTTTTTGTGTTGATGTCTACAGCCATGAAACAACTTTCAAACTACTCACAATCATGTGGAAAGTTAACCTAAGGTGTTTCCATTAGGTTTGCAGTAGGTGCTTTGGTGTAAAATTGAAATGTATACTATTTGTATTCTCTAAGCATTGCATGCACTCAGATAACAACTTTTTTGTGTTGATGTGTACAGCCATGAAACAACTTTCAAACTACTCATAATCATGTGGAAAGTTAACCTAAAGTATTTCCATTAGGTTTGCAGTAAGTGCTTTGGTGTAAAATTGAAATGTATACTATTTGTATTGTCTAATCATTGCATGCACTCAGATAACAACTTTTTTGTGTTGATGTGTACAGCCATGAAACAACTTTCAAACTACTCATAATCATGTGGGAAGTTAACCTAAGGTGTTTCCATTAGGTTTGCAGTAAGTGGTTTGGAGTAAAATTGAAATGTATACTATTTGTATTGTCTAAGCATTGCATGCACTGAGATAACAACTTTTTTGTGTTGATGTCTACAGCCATGAAACAACTTTCAAACTACTCACAATCATGTGGAAAGTTAACCTAAAGTGTTTCCATTAGGTTTGCAGTAAGTGCTTTGGTGTAAAATTGAAATGTATACTATTTGTATTGTCTAAGCATTGGATGCACTCAGATAACAACTTTTTTGTGTTGATGTCTACAGCCATGAAACAACTTTCAAACTACTCACAATCATGTGGAAAGTTAACCTAAGGTGTTTCCATTAGGTTTGCAGTAGGTGCTTTGGTGTAAAATTGAAATGTATACTATTTGTATTGTCTAAGCATTGCATGCACTCAGATAACAACTTTTTTGTGTTGATGTGTACAGCCATGAAACAACTTTCAAACTACTCATAATCATGTGGGAAGTTAACCTAAGGTGTTTCCATTAGATTTGCAGTAAGTGGTTTGGAGTAAAATTGAAATGTATACTATTTGTATTGTCTAAGCATTGCATGCACTGAGATAACAACTTTTTTGTGTTGATGTCTACAGCCATGAAACAACTTTCAAACTACTCATAATCATGTGGAAAGTTAACCTAAAGTGTTTCCATTAGGTTTGCAGTAAGTGCTTTGGTGTAAAATTGAAATGTATACTATTTGTATTGTCTAAGCATTGGATGCACTCAGATAACAACTTTTTTGTGTTGATGTCTACAGCCATGAAACAACTTTCAAACTACTCACAATCATGTGGAAAGTTAACTTAAGGTGTTTCCATTAGGTTTGCAGTAGGTGCTTTGGTGTAAAATTGAAATGTATACTATTTGTATTGTCTAAGCATTGCATGCACTCAGATAACAACTTTTTTGTGTTGATGTGTACAGCCATGAAACAACTTTCAAACTACTCATAATCATGTGGGAAGTTAACCTAAGGTGTTTCCATTAGGTTTGCAGTAAGTACTTTGGTGTAAAATTGAAATGTATACTGCTTTTATGTCAAAGCATTCTATTCACTGTGAAATCAACTTTTTTGTCTTTATGTGCACAGTAATGAAACAACTTTCAGACATCTCAGAATCATGTGGGAAGTTAATCTAAGTTGTTTCCATTAGGTTTGCAGTAAGTGCTTTGGTGTAAAATTGAAATGTATACTATTTGTATTGTCTAAGCATTGCATGCACTTAGATAGCAACTTTTTTGTGTTGATGTGTACAGCCATGAAACAATTTTCAAACTACTCATAATCATGTGGAAAGTTAACCTAAAGTGTTTCCATTAGGGTTGCAGTAAGTGCTTTGGTGTAAAATTGAAATGTATACTATTTGTATTGTCTAAGCATTGCATGCACTGAGATAACAACTTTTTTGTGTTGATGTGTACAGCCATGAAACAACTTTCAAACTACTCATAATCATGTGGGAAGTTAACCTAAGGTGTTTCCATTACGTTTGCAGTAAGTACTTTGGTGTAAAATTGAAATGTATACTACTTTTATGTCAAAGCATTCTATTCACTGTGAAATCAACTTGTTTGTCTTTATGTGCACAGGTATGAAACAACTTTCAGACATATCAGAATCATTTGGGAAGTTAACCTAAAGTGTTTCCATTAGGTTTGCAGTAAGTGCTTTGGTGTAAAATTGAAATCTATACTATTTGTATTGTCTAAGCATTGCATGCACTGAGATAACAACTTTTTTGTGTTGATGTGTACAGCCATGACACAACTTTCAAACTACTCATAATCATGTGGGAAGTTAACCTAAGGTGTTTCCATTAGGTTTGCAGTAAGTGCTTTGGAGTAAAATTGAAATGTATACTATTTGTATTGTCTAAGCATTGCATGCACTGAGATAACAACTTTTTTGTGTTGATGTCTACAGCCATGAAACAACTTTCAAACTACTCACAATCATGTGGAAAGTTAACCTAAGGTGTTTCCATTAGGTTTGCAGTAGGTGCTTTGGTGTAAAATTGAAATGTATACTATTTGTATTGTCTAAGCATTGCATGCACTCAGATAACAACTTTTTTGTTTTGATCTGTACAGCCATGAAACAACTTTCAAACTACTCATAATCATGTGGGAAGTTAACCTAAGGTGTTTCCATTAGGTTTGCAGTAAGTGCTTTGGTGTAAAATTGAAATGTATACTATTTGTATTGTCTAAGCATTGGATGCACTCAGATAACAACTTTTTTGTGTTGATGTCTACAGCCATGAAACAACTTTCAAACTACTCACAATCATGTGGAAAGTTAACCTAAGGTGTTTCCATTAGGTTTGCAGTAGGTGCTTTGGTGTAAAATTGAAATGTATACTATTTGTATTGTCTAAGCATTGCATGCACTCAGATAACAACTTTTTTGTTTTGATGTGTACAGCCATGAAACAACTTTCAAACTACTCATAATCATGTGGAAAGTTAACCTAAAGTGTTTCCATTAGGTTTGCAGTAAGTGCTTTGGTGTAAAATTGAAATGTATACGATTTGTATTGTCTAAGCATTGGATGCACTCAGATAACAACTTTTTTGTGTTGATGTCTACAGCCATGAAACAACTTTCAAACTACTCACAATCATGTGGAAAGTTAACCTAAGGTGTTTCCATTAGGTTTGCAGTAGGTGCTTTGGTGTAAAATTGAAATGTATACTATTTGTATTGTCTAAGCATTGCATGCACTCAGATAACAACTTTTTTGTGTTGATGTGTACAGCCATGAAACAACTTTCAAACTACTCATAATCATGTGGAAAGTTAACCTAAAGTATTTCCATTAGGTTTGCAGTAAGTGCTTTGGTGTAAAATTGAAATGTATACTATTTGTATTGTCTAAGCATTGGATGCACTCAGATAACAACTTTTTTGTGTTGATGTCTACAGCCATGAAACAACTTTCAA
The DNA here is from genome assembly GCF_030028105.1 of Mobula birostris. NCBI lineage: Eukaryota > Metazoa > Chordata > Chondrichthyes > Myliobatiformes > Myliobatidae > Mobula > Mobula birostris. The sequence goes on from NW_027278151.1 coordinate 239,369, forward strand.
ACTACTCACAATCATGTGGAAAGTTAACCTAAGGTGTTTCCATTAGGTTTGCAGTAGGTGCTTTGGTGTAAAATTGAAATGTATACTATTTGTATTGTCTAAGCATTGCATGCACTCAGATAACAACTTTTTTGTTTTGATGTGTACAGCCATGAAACAACTTTCAAACTACTCATAATCATGTGGAAAGTTAACCTAAAGTGTTTCCATTAGGTTTGCAGTAAGTGCTTTGGTGTAAAATTGAAATGTATACGATTTGTATTGTCTAAGCATTGGATGCACTCAGATAACAACTTTTTTGTGTTGATGTCTACAGCCATGAAACAACTTTCTAACTACTCACAATCATGTGGAAAGTTAACCTAAGGTGTTTCCATTAGGTTTGCAGTAGGTGCTTTGGTGTAAAATTGAAATGTATACTATTTGTATTGTCTAAGCATTGCATGCACTCAGATAACAACTTTTTTGTGTTGATGTGTACAGCCATGAAACAACTTTCAAACTACTCATAATCATGTGGAAAGTTAACCTAAAGTGTTTCCATTAGGTTTGCAGTAAGTGCTTTGGTGTAAAATTGAAATGTATACTATTTGTATTGTCTAAGCATTGCATGCACTGAGATAACAACTTTTTTGTGTTGATGTGTACAGCCATGAAACAACTTTCAAACTACTCATAATCATGTGGGAAGTTAACCTAAGGTGTTTCCATTAGGTTTGCAGTAAGTACTTTGGTGTAAAATTGAAATGTATACTACTTTTATGTCAAAGCATTCTATTCACTGTGAAATCAACTTGTTTGTCTTTATGTGCACAGGTATGAAACAACTTTCAGACATATCAGAATCATTTGGGAAGTTAACCTAAAGTGTTTCCATTAGGTTTGCAGTAAGTGCTTTGGTGTAAAATTGAAATGTATACTATTTGTATTGTCTAAGCATTGCATGCACTGAGATAACAACTTTTTTGTGTTGATGTGTACAGCCATGACACAACTTTCAAACTACTCATAATCATGTGGGAAGTTAACCTAAGGTGTTTCCATTAGGTTTGCAGTAAGTGCTTTGGAGTAAAATTGAAATGTATACTATTTGTATTGTCTAAGCATTGCATGCACTGAGATAACAACTTTTTTGTGTTGATGTCTACAGCCATGAAACAACTTTCAAACTACTCACAATCATGTGGAAAGTTAACCTAAGGTGTTTCCATTAGGTTTGCAGTAGGTGCTTTGGTGTAAAATTGAAATGTATACTATTTGTATTGTCTAAGCATTGCATGCACTCAGATAACAACTTTTTTGTTTTGATCTGTACAGCCATGAAACAACTTTCAAACTACTCATAATCATGTGGGAAGTTAACCTAAGGTGTTTCCATTAGGTTTGCAGTAAGTGCTTTGGTGTAAAATTGAAATGTATACTATTTGTATTGTCTAAGCATTGGATGCACTCAGATAACAACTTTTTTGTGTTGATGTCTACAGCCATGAAACAACTTTCAAACTACTCACAATCATGTGGAAAGTTAACCTAAGGTGTTTCCATTAGGTTTGCAGTAGGTGCTTTGGTGTAAAATTGAAATGTATACTATTTGTATTGTCTAAGCATTGCATGCACTCAGATAACAACTTTTTTGTTTTGATGTGTACAGCCATGAAACAACTTTCAAACTACTCATAATCATGTGGAAAGTTAACCTAAAGTGTTTCCATTAGGTTTGCAGTAAGTGCTTTGGTGTAAAATTGAAATGTATACGATTTGTATTGTCTAAGCATTGGATGCACTCAGATAACAACTTTTTTGTGTTGATGTCTACAGCCATGAAACAACTTTCAAACTACTCACAATCATGTGGAAAGTTAACCTAAGGTGTTTCCATTAGGTTTGCAGTAGGTGCTTTGGTGTAAAATTGAAATGTATACTATTTGTATTGTCTAAGCATTGCATGCACTCAGATAACAACTTTTTTGTGTTGATGTGTACAGCCATGAAACAACTTTCAAACTACTCATAATCATGTGGAAAGTTAACCTAAAGTATTTCCATTAGGTTTGCAGTAAGTGCTTTGGTGTAAAATTGAAATGTATACTATTTGTATTGTCTAAGCATTGGATGCACTCAGATAACAACTTTTTTGTGTTGATGTCTACAGCCATGAAACAACTTTCAAACTACTCACAATCATGTGGAAAGTTAACCTAAGGTGTTTCCATTAGGTTTGCAGTAGGTGCTTTGGTGTAAAATTGAAATGTATACTATTTGTATTGTCTAAGCATTGCATGCACTCAGATAACAACTTTTTTGTTTTGATGTGTACAGCCATGAAACAACTTTCAAACTACTCATAATCATGTGGAAAGTTAACCTAAAGTGTTTCCATTAGGTTTGCAGTAAGTGCTTTGGTGTAAAATTGAAATGTATACGATTTGTATTGTCTAAGCATTGGATGCACTCAGATAACAACTTTTTTGTGTTGATGTCTACAGCCATGAAACAACTTTCTAACTACTCACAATCATGTGGAAAGTTAACCTAAGGTGTTTCCATTAGGTTTGCAGTAGGTGCTTTGGTGTAAAATTGAAATGTATACTATTTGTATTGTCTAAGCATTGCATGCACTCAGATAACAACTTTTTTGTGTTGATGTGTACAGCCATGAAACAACTTTCAAACTACTCATAATCATGTGGAAAGTTAACCTAAAGTGTTTCCATTAGGTTTGCAGTAAGTGCTTTGGTGTAAAATTGAAATGTATACTATTTGTATTGTCTAAGCATTGCATGCACTCAGATAACAACTTTTTTGTGTTGATGTGTACAGCCATGAAACAACTTTCAAACTACTCATAATCATGTGGGAAGTTAACCTAAGGTGTTTCCATTAGGTTTGCAGTAAGTACTTTGGTGTAAAATTGAAATGTATACTGCTTTTATGTCAAAGCATTCTATTCACTGTGAAATCAACTTTTTTGTCTTTATGTGCACAGTAATGAAACAACTTTCAGACATCTCAGAATCATGTGGGAAGTTAATCTAAGTTGTTTCCATTAGGTTTGCAGTAAGTGCTTTGGTGTAAAATTGAAATGTATACTATTTCTATTGTCTAAGCATTGCATGCACTTAGATAGCAACTTTTTTGTGTTGATGTGTACAGCCATGAAACAACTTTCAAACTACTCATAATCATGTGGGAAGTTAACCTAAGGTGTTTCCATTAGGTTTGCAGTAAGTACTTTGGTGTAAAATTGAAATGTATACTACTTTTATGTCAAAGCATTCTATTCACTGTGAAATCAACTTTTTTGTCTTTATGTGCACAGGTATGAAACAACTTTCAGACATATCAGAATCATTTGGGAAGTTAACCTAAAGTGTTTCCATTAGGTTTGCAGTAAGTGCTTTGGTGTAAAATTGAAATGTATACTATTTGTATTGTCTAAGCATTGCATGCACTGAGATAACAACTTTTTTGTGTTGATGTGTACAGCCATGACACAACTTTCAAACTACTCATAATCATGTGGGAAGTTAACCTAAGGTGTTTCCATTAGGTTTGCAGTAAGTGCTTTGGAGTAAAATTGAAATGTATACTATTTGTATTGTCTAAGCATTGCATGCACTGAGATAACAACTTTTTTGTGTTGATGTCTACAGCCATGAAACAACTTTCAAACTACTCACAATCATGTGGAAAGTTAACCTAAGGTGTTTCCATTAGGTTTGCAGTAGGTGCTTTGGTGTAAAATTCAGATGTGTACTACCTTAATGTCAGAGCATAGTAGTACTGAGAAAGTAACTTTTTTGTCTTGATGAACTGAGGCATGAAACAACTATAAACCTAGTCATACTCATCTGGTAAGTTAACCAAATGTGTTTGCATTAGGTTTGCAGTCAAGACTTTTGAGTACAATTGAAATGTATACTACTTTTATGTCAAAGCATTCTATTCACTGTGAAATCAACTTTTTTGTCTTTATGTGCACAGGTATGAAACAACTTTCAGACATCTCAGAATCATGTGGGAAGTTAACCTAAAGTGTTTCCATTAGGTTTGCAGTAAGTGCTTTGGTGTAAAATTGAAATGTATACTATTTGTATTGTCTAAGCATTGCATGCACTGAGATAACAACCTTTTTGTGTTGATGTCTACAGCCATGAAACAACTTTCAAACTACTCACAATCATGTGGAAAGTTAACCTAAGGTGTTTCCATTAGGTTTGCAGTAGGTGCTTTGGAGTAAAATTGAAATGTATACTATTTGTATTGTCTAAGCATTGCATGCACTCAGATAACAACTTTTTTGTGTTGATGTCTACAGCCATGAAACAACTTTCAAACTACTCACAATCATGTGGAAAGTTAACCTAAGGTGTTTCCATTAGGTTTGCAGTAGGTGCTTTGGTGTAAAATTGAAATGTATACTATTTGTATTGTCTAAGCATTGCATGCACTCAGATAACAACTTTTTTGTTTTGATGTGTACAGCCATGAAACAACTTTCAAACTACTCATAATCATGTGGGAAGTTAACCTAAGGTGTTTCCATTAGGTTTGCAGTAAGTGCTTTGGTGTAAAATTGAAATGTATACTATTTGTATTGTCTAAGCATTGGATGCACTCAGATAACAACTTTTTTGTGTTGATGTCTACAGCCATGAAACAACTTTCAAACTACTCACAATCATGTGGAAAGTTAACCTAAGGTGTTTCCATTAGGTTTGCAGTAGGTGCTTTGGTGTAAAATTGAAATGTATACTATTTGTATTGTCTAAGCATTGGATGCACTCAGATAACAACTTTTTTGTTTTGATGTGTACAGCCATGAAACAACTTTCAAACTACTCATAATCATGTGGAAAGTTAACCTAAAGTGTTTCCATTAGGTTTGCAGTAAGTGCTTTGGTGTAAAATTGAAATGTATACGATTTGTATTGTCTAAGCATTGGATGCACTCAGATAACAACTTTTTTGTGTTGATGTCTACAGCCATGAAACAACTTTCAAACTACTCACAATCATGTGGAAAGTTAACCTAAGGTGTTTCCATTAGGTTTGCAGTAGGTGCTTTGGTGTAAAATTGAAATGTATACTATTTGTATTGTCTAAGCATTGCATGCACTCAGATAACAACTTTTTTGTGTTGATGTGTACAGCCATGAAACAACTTTCAAACTACTCATAATCATGTGGAAAGTTAACCTAAAGTATTTCCATTAGGTTTGCAGTAAGTGCTTTGGTGTAAAATTGAAATGTATACTATTTGTATTGTCTAATCATTGCATGCACTCAGATAACAACTTTTTTGTGTTGATGTGTACAGCCATGAAACAACTTTCAAACTACTCATAATCATGTGGGAAGTTAACCTAAGGTGTTTCCATTAGGTTTGCAGTAAGTGGTTTGGAGTAAAATTGAAATGTATACTATTTGCATTGTCTAAGCATTGCATGCACTGAGATAACAACTTTTTTGTGTTGATGTCTACAGCCATGAAACAACTTTCAAACTACTCACAATCATGTGGAAAGTTAACCTAAGGTGTTTCCATTAGGTTTGCAGTAGGTGCTTTGGTGTAAAATTGAAATGTATACTATTTGTATTGTCTAAGCATTGCATGCACTCAGATAACAACTTTTTTGTTTTGATGTGTACAGCCATGAAACAACTTTCAAACTACTCATAATCATGTGGGAAGTTAACCTAAGGTGTTTCCATTAGGTTTGCAGTAAGTGCTTTGGTGTAAAATTGAAATGTATACTATTTGTATTGTCTAAGCATTGGATGCACTCAGATAACAACTTTTTTGTGTTGATGTCTACAGCCATGAAACAACTTTCAAACTACTCACAATCATGTGGAAAGTTAACCTAAGGTGTTTCCATTAGGTTTGCAGTAGGTGCTTTGGTGTAAAATTGAAATGTATACTATTTGTATTGTCTAAGCATTGCATGCACTCAGATAACAACTTTTTTGTTTTGATGTGTACAGCCATGAAACAACTTTCAAACTACTCATAATCATGTGGAAAGTTAACCTAAAGTGTTTCCATTAGGTTTGCAGTAAGTGCTTTGGTGTAAAATTGAAATGTATACTATTTGTATTGTCTAAGCATTGGATGCACTCAGATAACAACTTTTTTGTGTTGATGTCTACAGCCATGAAACAACTTTCAAACTACTCACAATCATGTGGAAAGTTAACCTAAGGTGTTTCCATTAGGTTTGCAGTAGGTGCTTTGGTGTAAAATTGAAATGTATACTATTTGTATTGTCTAAGCATTGCATGCACTCAGATAACAACTTTTTTGTGTTGATGTGTACAGCCATGAAACAACTTTCAAACTACTCATAATCATGTGGAAAGTTAACCTAAAGTGTTTCCATTAGGTTTGCAGTAAGTGCTTTGGTGTAAAATTGAAATGTATACTATTTGTATTGTCTAAGCATTGCATGCACTCAGATAACAACTTTTTTGTGTTGATGTGTACAGCCATGAAACAACTTTCAAACTACTCATAATCATGTGGAAAGTTAACCTAAAGTGTTTCCATTAGGTTTGCAGTAAGTGCTTTGGTGTAAAATTGAAATGTATACGATTTGTATTGTCTAAGCATTGGATGCACTCAGATAACAACTTTTTTGTGTTGATGTCTACAGCCATGAAACAACTTTCTAACTACTCACAATCATGTGGAAAGTTAACCTAAGGTGTTTCCATTAGGTTTGCAGTAGGTGCTTTGGTGTAAAATTGAAATGTATACTATTTGTATTGTCTAAGCATTGCATGCACTCAGATAACAACTTTTTTGTGTTGATGTGTACAGCCATGAAACAACTTTCAAACTACTCATAATCATGTGGAAAGTTAACCTAAAGTGTTTCCATTAGGTTTGCAGTAAGTGCTTTGGTGTAAAATTGAAATGTATACTATTTGTATTGTCTAAGCATTGCATGCACTCAGATAACAACTTTTTTGTGTTGATGTGTACAGCCATGAAACAACTTTCAAACTACTCATAATCATGTGGGAAGTTAACCTAAAGTGTTTCCATTAGGTTTGCAGTAAGTGCTTTGGTGTAAAATTGAAATGTATACTATTTGTATTGTCTAAGCATTGCATGCACTCAGATAACAACTTTTTTGTGTTGATGTGTACAGCCATGAAACAACTTTCAAACTACTCATAATCATGTGGGAAGTTAACCTAAGGTGTTTCCATTAGGTTTGCAGTAAGTACTTTGGTGTAAAATTGAAATGTATACTGCTTTTATGTCAAAGCATTCTATTCACTGTGAAATCAACTTTTTTGTCTTTATGTGCACAGTAATGAAACAACTTTCAGACATCTCAGAATCATGTGGGAAGTTAATCTAAGTTGTTTCCATTAGGTTTGCAGTAAGTGCTTTGGTGTAAAATTGAAATGTATACTATTTCTATTGTCTAAGCATTGCATGCACTTAGATAGCAACTTTTTTGTGTTGATGTGTACAGCCATGAAACAACTTTCAAACTACTCATAATCATGTGGGAAGTTAACCTAAGGTGTTTCCATTAGGTTTGCAGTAAGTACTTTGGTGTAAAATTGAAATGTATACTACTTTTATGTCAAAGCATTCTATTCACTGTGAAATCAACTTTTTTGTCTTTATGTGCACAGGTATGAAACAACTTTCAGACATATCAGAATCATTTGGGAAGTTAACCTAAAGTGTTTCCATTAGGTTTGCAGTAAGTGCTTTGGTGTAAAATTGAAATGTATACTATTTGTATTGTCTAAGCATTGCATGCACTGAGATAACAACTTTTTTGTGTTGATGTGTACAGCCATGACACAACTTTCAAACTACTCATAATCATGTGGGAAGTTAACCTAAGGTGTTTCCATTAGGTTTGCAGTAAGTGCTTTGGAGTAAAATTGAAATGTATACTATTTGTATTGTCTAAGCATTGCATGCACTGAGATAACAACTTTTTTGTGTTGATGTCTACAGCCATGAAACAACTTTCAAACTACTCACAATCATGTGGAAAGTTAACCTAAGGTGTTTCCATTAGGTTTGCAGTAGGTGCTTTGGTGTAAAATTCAGATGTGTACTACCTTAATGTCAGAGCATAGTAGTACTGAGAAAGTAACTTTTTTGTCTTGATGAACTGAGGCATGAAACAACTATAAACCTAGTCATACTCATCTGGTAAGTTAACCAAATGTGTTTGCATTAGGTTTGCAGTCAAGACTTTTGAGTACAATTGAAATGTATACCACTTTTATGTCAAAGCATTCTATTCACTGTGAAATCAACTTTTTTGTCTTTATGTGCACAGGTATGAAACAACTTTCAGACATCTCAGAATCATGTGGGAAGTTAACCTAAAGTGTTTCCATTAGGTTTGCAGTAAGTGCTTTGGTGTAAAATTGAAATGTATACTATTTGTATTGTCTAAGCATTGCATGCACTGAGATAACAACCTTTTTGTGTTGATGTCTACAGCCATGAAACAACTTTCAAACTACTCACAATCATGTGGAAAGTTAACCTAAGGTGTTTCCATTAGGTTTGCAGTAGGTGCTTTGGAGTAAAATTGAAATGTATACTATTTGTATTGTCTAAGCATTGCATGCACTCAGATAACAACTTTTTTGTGTTGATGTCTACAGCCATGAAACAACTTTCAAACTACTCACAATCATGTGGAAAGTTAACCTAAGGTGTTTCCATTAGGTTTGCAGTAGGTGCTTTGGTGTAAAATTGAAATGTATACTATTTGTATTGTCTAAGCATTGCATGCACTCAGATAACAACTTTTTTGTTTTGATGTGTACAGCCATGAAACAACTTTCAAACTACTCATAATCATGTGGGAAGTTAACCTAAGGTGTTTCCATTAGGTTTGCAGTAAGTGCTTTGGTGTAAAATTGAAATGTATACTGTTTGTATTGTCTAAGCATTGGATGCACTCAGATAACAACTTTTTTGTGTTGATGTCTACAGCCATGAAACAACTTTCAAACTACTCACAATCATGTGGAAAGTTAACCTAAGGTGTTTCCATTAGGTTTGCAGTAGGTGCTTTGGTGTAAAATTGAAATGTATACTATTTGTATTGTCTAAGCATTGCATGCACTCAGATAACAACTTTTTTGTTTTGATGTGTACAGCCATGAAACAACTTTCAAACTACTCATAATCATGTGGAAAGTTAACCTAAAGTGTTTCCATTAGGTTTGCAGTAAGTGCTTTGGTGTAAAATTGAAATGTATACGATTTGTATTGTCTAAGCATTGGATGCACTCAGATAACAACTTTTTTGTGTTGATGTCTACAGCCATGAAACAACTTTCAAACTACTCACAATCATGTGGAAAGTTAACCTAAGGTGTTTCCATTAGGTTTGCAGTAGGTGCTTTGGTGTAAAATTGAAATGTATACTATTTGTATTGTCTAAGCATTGCATGCACTCAGATAACAACTTTTTTGTGTTGATGTGTACAGCCATGAAACAACTTTCAAACTACTCATAATCATGTGGAAAGTTAACCTAAAGTATTTCCATTAGGTTTGCAGTAAGTGCTTTGGTGTAAAATTGAAATGTATACTATTTGTATTCTCTAATCATTGCATGCACTCAGATAACAACTTTTTTGTGTTGATGTGTACAGCCATGAAACAACTTTCAAACTACTCATAATCATGTGGGAAGTTAACCTAAGGTGTTTCCATTAGGTTTGCAGTAAGTGGTTTGGAGTAAAATTGAAATGTATACTATTTGCATTGTCTAAGCATTGCATGCACTGAGATAACAACTTTTTTGTGTTGATGTCTACAGCCATGAAACAACTTTCAAACTACTCACAATCATGTGGAAAGTTAACCTAAGGTGTTTCCATTAGGTTTGCAGTAGGTGCTTTGGTGTAAAATTGAAATGTATACTATTTGTATTGTCTAAGCATTGCATGCACTCAGATAACAACTTTTTTGTTTTGATGTGTACAGCCATGAAACAACTTTCAAACTACTCATAATCATGTGGGAAGTTAACCTAAGGTGTTTCCATTAGGTTTGCAGTAAGTGCTTTGGTGTAAAATTGAAATGTATACTATTTGTATTGTCTAAGCATTGGATGCACTCAGATAACAACTTTTTTGTGTTGATGTCTACAGCCATGAAACAACTTTCAAACTACTCACAATCATGTGGAAAGTTAACCTAAGGTGTTTCCATTAGGTTTGCAGTAGGTGCTTTGGTGTAAAATTGAAATGTATACTATTTGTATTGTCTAAGCATTGCATGCACTCAGATAACAACTTTTTTGTTTTGATGTGTACAGCCATGAAACAACTTTCAAACTACTCATAATCATGTGGAAAGTTAACCTAAAGTGTTTCCATTAGGTTTGCAGTAAGTGCTTTGGTGTAAAATTGAAATGTATACTATTTGTATTGTCTAAGCATTGGATGCACTCAGATAACAACTTTTTTGTGTTGATGTCTACAGCCATGAAACAACTTTCAAACTACTCACAATCATGTGGAAAGTTAACCTAAGGTGTTTCCATTAGGTTTGCAGTAGGTGCTTTGGTGTAAAATTGAAATGTATACTATTTGTATTGTCTAAGCATTGCATGCACTCAGATAACAACTTTTTTGTGTTGATGTGTACAGCCATGAAACAACTTTCAAACTACTCATAATCATGTGGAAAGTTAACCTAAAGTGTTTCCATTAGGTTTGCAGTAAGTGCTTTGGTGTAAAATTGAAATGTATACTATTTGTATTGTCTAAGCATTGCATGCACTCAGATAACAACTTTTTTGTGTTGATGTGTACAGCCATGAAACAACTTTCAAACTACTCATAATCATGTGGGAAGTTAACCTAAAGTGTTTCCATTAGGTTTGCAGTAAGTGCTTTGGTGTAAAATTGAAATGTATACTATTTGTATTGTCTAAGCATTGCATGCACTCAGATAACAACTTTTTTGTGTTGATGTGTACAGCCATGAAACAACTTTCAAACTACTCATAATCATGTGGGAAGTTAACCTAAGGTGTTTCCATTAGGTTTGCAGTAAGTACTTTGGTGTAAAATTGAAATGTATACTGCTTTTATGTCAAAGCATTCTATTCACTGTGAAATCAACTTTTTTGTCTTTATGTGCACAGTAATGAAACAACTTTCAGACATCTCAGAATCATGTGGGAAGTTAATCTAAGTTGTTTCCATTAGGTTTGCAGTAAGTGCTTTGGTGTAAAATTGATATGTATACTATTTCTATTGTCTAAGCATTGCATGCACTTAGATAGCAACTTTTTTGTGTTGATGTGTACAGCCATGAAACAACTTTCAAACTACTCATAATCATGTGGGAAGTTAACCTAAGGTGTTTCCATTAGGTTTGCAGTAAGTACTTTGGTGTAAAATTGAAATGTATACTACTTTTATGTCAAAGCATTCTATTCACTGTGAAATCAACTTTTTTGTCTTTATGTGCACAGGTATGAAACAACTTTCAGACATATCAGAATCATTTGGGAAGTTAACCTAAAGTGTTTCCATTAGGTTTGCAGTAAGTGCTTTGGTGTAAAATTGAAATGTATACTATTTGTATTGTCTAAGCATTGCATGCACTGAGATAACAACTTTTTTGTGTTGATGTGTACAGCCATGACACAACTTTCAAACTACTCATAATCATGTGGGAAGTTAACCTAAGGTGTTTCCATTAGGTTTGCAGTAAGTGCTTTGGAGTAAAATTGAAATGTATACTATTTGTATTGTCTAAGCATTGCATGCACTGAGATAACAACTTTTTTGTGTTGATGTCTACAGCCATGAAACAACTTTCAAACTACTCACAATCATGTGGAAAGTTAACCTAAGGTGTTTCCATTAGGTTTGCAGTAGGTGCTTTGGTGTAAAATTCAGATGTGTACTACCTTAATGTCAGAGCATAGTAGTACTGAGAAAGTAACTTTTTTGTCTTGATGAACTGAGGCATGAAACAACTATAAACCTAGTCATACTCATCTGGTAAGTTAACCAAATGTGTTTGCATTAGGTTTGCAGTCAAGACTTTTGAGTACAATTGAAATGTATACTACTTTTATGTCAAAGCATTCTATTCACTGTGAAATCAACTTTTTTGTCTTTATGTGCACAGGTATGAAACAACTTTCAGACATCTCAGAATCATGTGGGAAGTTAACCTAAAGTGTTTCCATTAGGTTTGCAGTAAGTGCTTTGGTGTAAAACTGAAATGTATACTATTTGGATTGTCTAAGCATTGCATGCACTGAGATAACAACCTTTTTGTGTTGATGTCTACAGCCATGAAACAACTTTCAAACTACTCACAATCATGTGGAAAGTTAACCTAAGGTGTTTCCATTAGGTTTGCAGTAGGTGCTTTGGAGTAAAATTGAAATGTATACTATTTGTATTGTCTAAGCATTGGATGCACTCAGATAACAACTTTTTTGTGTTGATGTCTACAGCCATGAAACAACTTTCAAACTACTCACAATCATGTGGAAAGTTAACCTAAGGTGTTTCCATTAGGTTTGCAGTAGGTGCTTTGGTGTAAAATTGAAATGTATACTATTTGTATTGTCTAAGCATTGCATGCACTCAGATAACAACTTTTTTGTTTTGATGTGTACAGCCATGAAACAACTTTCAAACTACTCATAATCATGTGGGAAGTTAACCTAAGGTGTTTCCATTAGGTTTGCAGTAAGTGCTTTGGTGTAAAATTGAAATGTATACTATTTGTATTGTCTAAGCATTGGATGCACTCAGATAACAACTTTTTTGTGTTGATGTCTACAGCCATGAAACAACTTTCAAACTACTCACAATCATGTGGAAAGTTAACCTAAGGTGTTTCCATTAGGTTTGCAGTAGGTGCTTTGGTGTAAAATTGAAATGTATACTATTTGTATTGTCTAAGCATTGCATGCACTCAGATAACAACTTTTTTGTTTTGATGTGTACAGCCATGAAACAACTTTCAAACTCCTCATAATCATGTGGAAAGTTAACCTAAAGTGTTTCCATTAGGTTTGCAGTAAGTGCTTTGGTGTAAAATTGAAATGTATACTATTTGTATTGTCTAAGCATTGGATGCACTCAGATAACAACTTTTTTGTGTTGATGTCTACAGCCATGAAACAACTTTCAAACTACTCACAATCATGTGGAAAGTTAACCTAAGGTGTTTCCATTAGGTTTGCAGTAGGTGCTTTGGTGTAAAATTGAAATGTATACTTTTTGTATTGTCTAAGCATTGCATGCACTCAGATAACAACTTTTTTGTGTTGATGTGTACAGCCATGAAACAACTTTCAAACTACTCATAATTATGTGGAAAGTTAACCTAAAGTGTTTCCATTAGGTTTGCAGTAAGTGCTTTGGTGTAAAATTGAAATGTATACTATTTGTATTGTCTAATCATTGCATGCACTCAGATAACAACTTTTTTGTGTTGAAGTGTACAGCCATGAAACAACTTTCAAACTACTCATAATCATGTGGGAAGTTAACCTAAGGTGTTTCCATTAGGTTTGCAGTAAGTGGTTTGGAGTAAAATTGAAATGTATACTATTTGTATTGTCTAAGCATTGCATGCACTGAGATAACAACTTTTTTGTGTTGATGTCTACAGCCATGAAACAACTTTCAAACTACTCACAATCATGTGGAAAGTTAACCTAAGGTGTTTCCATTAGGTTTGCAGTAGGTGCTTTGGTGTAAAATTGAAATGTATACTATTTGTATTGTCTAAGCATTGCATGCACTCAGATAACAACTTTTTTGTTTTGATTTGTACAGCCATGAAACAACTTTCAAACTACTCATAATCATGTGGGAAGTTAACCTAAGGTGTTTCCATTAGGTTTGCAGTAAGTGCTTTGGTGTAAAATTGAAATGTATACTATTTGTATTGTCTAGCATTGGATGCACTCAGATAACAACTTTTTTGTGTTGATGTCTACAGCCATGAAACAACTTTCAAACTACTCACAATCATGTGGAAAGTTAACCTAAGGTGTTTCCATTAGGTTTGCAGTAGGTGCTTTGGTGTAAAATTGAAATGTATACTATTTGTATTGTCTAAGCATTGCATGCACTCAGATAACAACTTTTTTGTTTTGATGTGTACAGCCATGAAACAACTTTCAAACTACTCATAATCATGTGGAAAGTTAACCTAAAGTGTTTCCATTAGGTTTGCAGTAAGTGCTTTGGTGTAAAATTGAAATGTATACGATTTGTATTGTCTAAGCATTGGATGCACTCAGATAACAACTTTTTTGTGTTGATGTCTACAGCCATGAAACAACTTTCAAACTACTCACAATCATGTGGAAAGTTAACCTAAGGTGTTTCCATTAGGTTTGCAGTAGGTGCTTTGGTGTAAAATTGAAATGTATACTATTTGTATTGTCTAAGCATTGCATGCACTCAGATAACAACTTTTTTGTGTTGATGTGTACAGCCATGAAACAACTTTCAAACTACTCATAATCATGTGGAAAGTTAACCTAAAGTGTTTCCATTAGGTTTGCAGTAAGTGCTTTGGTGTAAAATTGAAATGTATACTATTTGTATTGTCTAAGCATTGCATGCACTCAGATAACAACTTTTTTGTGTTGATGTGTACAGCCATGAAACAACTTTCAAACTACTCATAATCATGTGGGAAGTTAACCTAAAGTGTTTCCATTAGGTTTGCAGTAAGTACTTTGGTGTAAAATTGAAATGTATACTGCTTTTATGTCAAAGCATTCTATTCACTGTGAAATCAACTTTTTTGTCTTTATGTGCACAGTAATGAAACAACTTTCAGACATCTCAGAATCATGTGGGAAGTTAATCTAAGTTGTTTCCATTAGGTTTGCAGTAAGTGCTTTGGTGTAAAATTGAAATGTACACTATTTCTATTGTCTAAGCATTGCATGCACTTAGATAGCAACTTTTTTGTGTTGATGTGTACAGCCATGAAACAACTTTCAAACTACTCATAATCATGTGGGAAGTTAACCTAAGGTGTTTCCATTAGGTTTGCAGTAAGTACTTTGGTGTAAAATTGAAATGTATACTACTTTTATGTCAAAGCATTCTATTCACTGTGAAATCAACTTTTTTGTCTTTATGTGCACAGGTATGAAACAACTTTCAGACATATCAGAATCATTTGGGAAGTTAACCTAAAGTGTTTCCATTAGGTTTGCAGTAAGTGCTTTGGTGTAAAATTGAAATGTATACTATTTGTATTGTCTAAGCATTGCATGCACTGAGATAACAACTTTTTTGTGTTGATGTGTACAGCCATGACACAACTTTCAAACTACTCATAATCATGTGGGAAGTTAACCTAAGGTGTTTCCATTAGGTTTGCAGTAAGTGCTTTGGAGTAAAATTGAAATGTATACTATTTGTATTGTCTAAGCATTGCATGCACTGAGATAACAACTTTTTTGTGTTGATGTCTACAGCCATGAAACAACTTTCAAACTACTCACAATCATGTGGAAAGTTAACCTAAGGTGTTTCCATTAGGTTTGCAGTAGGTGCTTTGGTGTAAAATTCAGATGTGTACTACCTTAATGTCAGAGCATAGTAGTACTGAGAAAGTAACTTTTTTGTCTTGATGAACTGAGGCATGAAACAACTATAAACCTAGTCATACTCATCTGGTAAGTTAACCAAATGTGTTTGCATTAGGTTTGCAGTCAAGACTTTTGAGTACAATTGAAATGTATACTACTTTTATGTCAAAGCATTCTATTCACTGTGAAATCAACTTTTTTGTCTTTATGTGCACAGGTATGAAACAACTTTCAGACATCTCAGAATCATGTGGGAAGTTAACCTAAAGTATTTCCATTAGGTTTGCAGTAAGTGCTTTGGTGTAAAATTGAAATGTATACTATTTGTATTGTCTAAGCATTGCATGCACTGAGATAACAACTTTTTTGTGTTGATGTGTACAGCCATGACACAACTTTCAAACTACTCATAATCATGTGGGAAGTTAACCTAAGGTGTTTCCATTAGGTTTGCAGTAAGTGCTTTGGAGTAAAATTGAAATGTATACTATTTGTATTGTCTAAGCATTGCATGCACTGAGATAACAACTTTTTTGTGTTGATGTCTACAGCCATGAAACAACTTTCAAACTACTCACAATCATGTGGAAAGTTAACCTAAGGTGTTTCCATTAGGTTTGCAGTAGGTGCTTTGGTGTAAAATTCAGATGTGTACTACCTTAATGTCAGAGCATAGTAGTACTGAGAAAGTAACTTTTTTGTCTTGATGAACTGAGGCATGAAACAACTATAAACCTAGTCATACTCATCTGGTAAGTTAACCAAATGTGTTTGCATTAGGTTTGCAGTCAAGACTTTTGAGTACAATTGAAATGTATACTACTTTTATGTCAAAGCATTCTATTCACTGTGAAATCAACTTTTTTGTCTTTATGTGCACAGGTATGAAACAACTTTCAGACATCTCAGAATCATGTGGGAAGTTAACCTAAAGTATTTCCATTAGGTTTGCAGTAAGTGCTTTGGTGTAAAATTGAAATGTATACTATTTGTATTGTCTAATCATTGCATGCACTCAGATAACAACTTTTTTGTGTTGATGTGTACAGCCATGAAACAACTTTCAAACTACTCATAATCATGTGGGAAGTTAACCTAAGGTGTTTCCATTAGGTTTGCAGTAAGTGGTTTGGAGTAAAATTGAAATGTATACTATTTGTATTGTCTAAGCATTGCATGCACTGAGATAACAACTTTTTTGTGTTGATGTCTACAGCCATGAAACAACTTTCAAACTACTCACAATCATGTGGAAAGTTAACCTAAGGTGTTTCCATTAGGTTTGCAGTAGGTGCTTTGGTGTAAAATTGAAATGTATACTATTTGTATTGTCTAAGCATTGCATGCACTCAGATAACAACTTTTTTGTTTTGATGTGTACAGCCATGAAACAACTTTCAAACTACTCATAATCATGTGGGAAGTTAACCTAAGGTGTTTCCATTAGGTTTGCAGTAAGTGCTTTGGTGTAAAATTGAAATGTATACTATTTGTATTGTCTAAGCATTGGATGCACTCAGATAACAACTTTTTTGTGTTGATGTCTACAGCCATGAAACAACTTTCAAACTACTCACAATCATGTGGAAAGTTAACCTAAGGTGTTTCCATTAGGTTTGCAGTAGGTGCTTTGGTGTAAAATTGAAATGTATACTATTTGTATTGTCTAAGCATTGCATGCACTCAGATAACAACTTTTTTGTTTTGATGTGTACAGCCATGAAACAACTTTCAAACTACTCATAATCATGTGGAAAGTTAACCTAAAGTGTTTCCATTAGGTTTGCAGTAAGTGCTTTGGTGTAAAATTGAAATGTATACTATTTGTATTGTCTAAGCATTGCATGCACTCAGATAACAACTTTTTTGTGTTGATGTGTACAGCCATGAAACAACTTTCAAACTACTCATAATCATGTGGGAAGTTAACCTAAGGTGTTTCCATTAGGTTTGCAGTAAGTACTTTGGTGTAAAATTGAAATGTATACTGCTTTTATGTCAAAGCATTCTATTCACTGTGAAATCAACTTTTTTGTCTTTATGTGCACAGTAATGAAACAACTTTCAGACATCTCAGAATCATGTGGGAAGTTAATCTAAGTTGTTTCCATTAGGTTTGCAGTAAGTGCTTTGGTGTAAAATTGAAATGTATACTATTTCTATTCTCTAAGCATTGCATGCACTTAGATAGCAACTTTTTTGTGTTGATGTGTACAGCCATGAAACAACTTTCAAACTACTCATAATCATGTGGGAAGTTAACCTAAGGTGTTTCCATTAGGTTTGCAGTAAGTACTTTGGTGTAAAATTGAAATGTATACTACTTTTATGTCAAAGCATTCTATTCACTGTGAAATCAACTTTTTTGTCTTTATGTGCACAGGTATGAAACAACTTTCAGACATATCAGAATCATTTGGGAAGTTAACCTAAAGTGTTTCCATTAGGTTTGCAGTAAGTGCTTTGGTGTAAAATTGAAATGTATACTATTTGTATTGTCTAAGCATTGCATGCACTGAGATAACAACTTTTTTGTGTTGATGTGTACAGCCATGACACAACTTTCAAACTACTCATAATCATGTGGGAAGTTAACCTAAGGTGTTTCCATTAGGTTTGCAGTAAGTGCTTTGGAGTAAAATTGAAATGTATACTATTTGTATTGTCTAAGCATTGCATGCACTGAGATAACAACTTTTTTGTGTTGATGTCTACAGCCATGAAACAACTTTCAAACTACTCACAATCATGTGGAAAGTTAACCTAAGGTGTTTCCATTAGGTTTTCAGTAGGTGCTTTGGTGTAAAATTCAGATGTGTACTACCTTAATGTCAGAGCATAGTAGTACTGAGAAAGTAACTTTTTTGTCTTGATGAACTGAGGCATGAAACAACTATAAACCTAGTCATACTCATCTGGTAAGTTAACCAAATGTGTTTGCATTAGGTTTGCAGTCAAGACTTTTGAGTACAATTGAAATGTATACTACTTTTATGTCAAAGCATTCTATTCACTGTGAAATCAACTTTTTTGTCTTTATGTGCACAGGTATGAAACAACTTTCAGACATCTCAGAATCATGTGGGAAGTTAACCTAAAGTGTTTCCATTAGGTTTGCAGTAAGTGCTTTGGTGTAAAATTGAAATGTATACTATTTGTATTGTCTAAGCATTGCATGCACTGAGATAACAACCTTTTTGTGTTGATGTCTACAGCCATGAAACAACTTTCAAACTACTCACAATCATGTGGAAAGTTAACCTAAGGTGTTTCCATTAGGTTTGCAGTAGGTGCTTTGGAGTAAAATTGAAATGTATACTATTTGTATTGTCTAAGCATTGCATGCACTCAGATAACAACTTTTTTGTGTTGATGTCTACAGCCATGAAACAACTTTCAAACTACTCACAATCATGTGGAAAGTTAACCTAAGGTGTTTCCATTAGGTTTGCAGTAGGTGCTTTGGTGTAAAATTGAAATGTATACTATTTGTATTGTCTAAGCATTGCATGCACTCAGATAACAACTTTTTTGTTTTGATGTGTACAGCCATGAAACAACTTTCAAACTACTCATAATCATGTGGGAAGTTAACCTAAGGTGTTTCCATTAGGTTTGCAGTAAGTGCTTTGGTGTAAAATTGAAATGTATACTATTTGTATTGTCTAAGCATTGGATGCACTCAGATAACAACTTTTTTGTGTTGATGTCTACAGCCATGAAACAACTTTCAAACTACTCACAATCATGTGGAAAGTTAACCTAAGGTGTTTCCATTAGGTTTGCAGTAGGTGCTTTGGTGTAAAATTGAAATGTATACTATTTGTATTGTCTAAGCATTGCATGCACTCAGATAACAACTTTTTTGTTTTGATGTGTACAGCCATGAAACAACTTTCAAACTACTCATAATCATGTGGAAAGTTAACCTAAAGTGTTTCCATTAGGTTTGCAGTAAGTGCTTTGGTGTAAAATTGAAATGTATACGATTTGTATTGTCTAAGCATTGGATGCACTCAGATAACAACTTTTTTGTGTTGATGTCTACAGCCATGAAACAACTTTCAAACTACTCACAATCATGTGGAAAGTTAACCTAAGGTGTTTCCATTAGGTTTGCAGTAGGTGCTTTGGTGTAAAATTGAAATGTATACTATTTGTATTGTCTAAGCATTGCATGCACTCAGATAACAACTTTTTTGTGTTGATGTGTACAGCCATGAAACAACTTTCAAACTACTCATAATCATGTGGAAAGTTAACCTAAAGTATTTCCATTAGGTTTGCAGTAAGTGCTTTGGTGTAAAATTGAAATGTATACTATTTGTATTGTCTAATCATTGCATGCACTCAGATAACAACTTTTTTGTGTTGATGTGTACAGCCATGAAACAACTTTCAAACTACTCATAATCATGTGGGAAGTTAACCTAAGGTGTTTCCATTAGGTTTGCAGTAAGTGGTTTGGAGTAAAATTGAAATGTATACTATTTGTATTGTCTAAGCATTGCATGCACTGAGATAACAACTTTTTTGTGTTGATGTCTACAGCCATGAAACAACTTTCAAACTACTCACAATCATGTGGAAAGTTAACCTAAGGTGTTTCCATTAGGTTTGCAGTAGGTGCTTTGGTGTAAAATTGAAATGTATACTATTTGTATTGTCTAAGCATTGCATGCACTCAGATAACAACTTTTTTGTTTTGATGTGTACAGCCATGAAACAACTTTCAAACTACTCATAATCATGTGGAAAGTTAACCTAAAGTGTTTCCATTAGGTTTGCAGTAAGTGCTTTGGTGTAAAATTGAAATGTATACTATTTGTATTGTCTAAGCATTGGATGCACTCAGATAACAACTTTTTTGTGTTGATGTCTACAGCCATGAAACAACTTTCAAACTACTCATAATCATGTGGAAAGTTAACCTAAAGTGTTTCCATTAGGTTTGCAGTAAGTGCTTTGGTGTAAAATTGAAATGTATACTATTTGTATTGTCTAAGCATTGGATGCACTCAGATAACAACTTTTTTGTGTTGATGTCTACAGCCATGAAACAACTTTCAAACTACTCACAATCATGTGGAAAGTTAACTTAAGGTGTTTCCATTAGGTTTGCAGTAGGTGCTTTGGTGTAAAATTGAAATGTATACTATTTGTATTGTCTAAGCATTGCATGCACTCAGATAACAACTTTTTTGTGTTGATGTGTACAGCCATGAAACAACTTTCAAACTACTCATAATCATGTGGGAAGTTAACCTAAGGTGTTTCCATTAGGTTTGCAGTAAGTACTTTGGTGTAAAATTGAAATGTATACTGCTTTTATGTCAAAGCATTCTATTCACTGTGAAATCAACTTTTTTGTCTTTATGTGCACAGTAATGAAACAACTTTCAGACATCTCAGAATCATGTGGGAAGTTAATCTAAGTTGTTTCCATTAGGTTTGCAGTAAGTGCTTTGGTGTAAAATTGAAATGTATACTATTTCTATTCTCTAAGCATTGCATGCACTTAGATAGCAACTTTTTTGTGTTGATGTGTACAGCCATGAAACAACTTTCAAACTACTCATAATCATGTGGGAAGTTAACCTAAGGTGTTTCCATTAGGTTTGCAGTAAGTACTTTGGTGTAAAATTGAAATGTATACTACTTTTATGTCAAAGCATTCTATTCACTGTGAAATCAACTTTTTTGTCTTTATGTGCACAGGTATGAAACAACTTTCAGACATATCAGAATCATTTGGGAAGTTAACCTAAAGTGTTTCCATTAGTTTGCAGTAAGTGCTTTGGTGTAAAATTGAAATGTATACTATTTGTATTGTCTAAGCATTGCATGCACTGAGATAACAACTTTTTTGTGTTGATGTGTACAGCCATGACACAACTTTCAAACTACTCATAATCATGTGGGAAGTTAACCTAAGGTGTTTCCATTAGGTTTGCAGTAAGTGCTTTGGAGTAAAATTGAAATGTATACTATTTGTATTGTCTAAGCATTGCATGCACTGAGATAACAACTTTTTTGTGTTGATGTCTACAGCCATGAAACAACTTTCAAACTACTCACAATCATGTGGAAAGTTAACCTAAGGTGTTTCCATTAGGTTTTCAGTAGGTGCTTTGGTGTAAAATTCAGATGTGTACTACCTTAATGTCAGAGCATAGTAGTACTGAGAAAGTAACTTTTTTGTCTTGATGAACTGAGGCATGAAACAACTATAAACCTAGTCATACTCATCTGGTAAGTTAACCAAATGTGTTTGCATTAGGTTTGCAGTCAAGACTTTTGAGTACAATTGAAATGTATACTACTTTTATGTCAAAGCATTCTATTCACTGTGAAATCAACTTTTTTGTCTTTATGTGCACAGGTATGAAACAACTTTCAGACATCTCAGAATCATGTGGGAAGTTAACCTAAAGTGTTTCCATTAGGTTTGCAGTAAGTGCTTTGGTGTAAAATTGAAATGTATACTATTTGTATTGTCTAAGCATTGCATGCACTGAGATAACAACCTTTTTGTGTTGATGTCTACAGCCATGAAACAACTTTCAAACTACTCACAATCATGTGGAAAGTTAACCTAAGGTGTTTCCATTAGGTTTGCAGTAGGTGCTTTGGAGTAAAATTGAAATGTATACTATTTGTATTGTCTAAGCATTGCATGCACTCAGATAACAACTTTTTTGTGTTGATGTCTACAGCCATGAAACAACTTTCAAACTACTCACAATCATGTGGAAAGTTAACCTAAGGTGTTTCCATTAGGTTTGCAGTAGGTGCTTTGGTGTAAAATTGAAATGTATACTATTTGTATTGTCTAAGCATTGCATGCACTCAGATAACAACTTTTTTGTTTTGATGTGTACAGCCATGAAACAACTTTCAAACTACTCATAATCATGTGGGAAGTTAACCTAAGGTGTTTCCATTAGGTTTGCAGTAAGTGCTTTGGTGTAAAATTGAAATGTATACTATTTGTATTGTCTAAGCATTGGATGCACTCAGATAACAACTTTTTTGTGTTGATGTCTACAGCCATGAAACAACTTTCAAACTACTCACAATCATGTGGAAAGTTAACCTAAGGTGTTTCCATTAGGTTTGCAGTAGGTGCTTTGGTGTAAAATTGAAATGTATACTATTTGTATTGTCTAAGCATTGCATGCACTCAGATAACAACTTTTTTGTTTTGATGTGTACAGCCATGAAACAACTTTCAAACTACTCATAATCATGTGGAAAGTTAACCTAAAGTGTTTCCATTAGGTTTGCAGTAAGTGCTTTGGTGTAAAATTGAAATGTATACGATTTGTATTGTCTAAGCATTGGATGCACTCAGATAACAACTTTTTTGTGTTGATGTCTACAGCCATGAAACAACTTTCAAACTACTCACAATCATGTGGAAAGTTAACCTAAGGTGTTTCCATTAGGTTTGCAGTAGGTGCTTTGGTGTAAAATTGAAATGTATACTATTTGTATTGTCTAAGCATTGCATGCACTCAGATAACAACTTTTTTGTGTTGATGTGTACAGCCATGAAACAACTTTCAAACTACTCATAATCATGTGGAAAGTTAACCTAAAGTATTTCCATTAGGTTTGCAGTAAGTGCTTTGGTGTAAAATTGAAATGTATACTATTTGTATTGTCTAATCATTGCATGCACTCAGATAACAACTTTTTTGTGTTGATGTGTACAGCCATGAAACAACTTTCAAACTACTCATAATCATGTGGGAAGTTAACCTAAGGTGTTTCCATTAGGTTTGCAGTAAGTGGTTTGGAGTAAAATTGAAATGTATACTATTTGTATTGTCTAAGCATTGCATGCACTGAGATAACAACTTTTTTGTGTTGATGTCTACAGCCATGAAACAACTTTCAAACTACTCACAATCATGTGGAAAGTTAACCTAAGGTGTTTCCATTAGGTTTGCAGTAGGTGCTTTGGTGTAAAATTGAAATGTATACTATTTGTATTGTCTAAGCATTGCATGCACTCAGATAACAACTTTTTTGTTTTGATGTGTACAGCCATGAAACAACTTTCAAACTACTCATAATCATGTGGAAAGTTAACCTAAAGTGTTTCCATTAGGTTTGCAGTAAGTGCTTTGGTGTAAAATTGAAATGTATACTATTTGTATTGTCTAAGCATTGGATGCACTCAGATAACAACTTTTTTGTGTTGATGTCTACAGCCATGAAACAACTTTCAAACTACTCACAATCATGTGGAAAGTTAACCTAAGGTGTTTCCATTAGGTTTGCAGTAGGTGCTTTGGTGTAAAATTGAAATGTATACTATTTGTATTGTCTAAGCATTGCATGCACTCAGATAACAACTTTTTTGTGTTGATGTGTACAGCCATGAAACAACTTTCAAACTACTCATAATCATGTGGAAAGTTAACCTAAAGTGTTTCCATTAGGTTTGCAGTAAGTGCTTTGGTGTAAAATTGAAATGTATACTATTTGTATTGTCTAAGCATTGCATGCACTCAGATAACAACTTTTTTGTGTTGATGTGTACAGCCATGAAACAACTTTCAAACTACTCATAATCATGTGGGAAGTTAACCTAAGGTGTTTCCATTAGGTTTGCAGTAAGTGGTTTGGAGTAAAATTGAAATGTATACTATTTGTATTGTCTAAGCATTGCATGCACTGAGATAACAACTTTTTTGTGTTGATGTCTACAGCCATGAAACAACTTTCAAACTACTCATAATCATGTGGAAAGTTAACCTAAAGTGTTTCCATTAGGTTTGCAGTAAGTGCTTTGGTGTAAAATTGAAATGTATACTATTTGTATTGTCTAAGCATTGGATGCACTCAGATAACAACTTTTTTGTGTTGATGTCTACAGCCATGAAACAACTTTCAAACTACTCACTATCATGTGGAAAGTTAACTTAAGGTGTTTCCATTAGGTTTGCAGTAGGTGCTTTGGTGTAAAATTGAAATGTATACTATTTGTATTGTCTAAGCATTGCATGCACTCAGATAACAACTTTTTTGTGTTGATGTGTACAGCCATGAAACAACTTTCAAACTACTCATAATCATGTGGAAAGTTAACCTAAAGTGTTTCCATTAGGTTTGCAGTAAGTGCTTTGGTGTAAAATTGAAATGTATACTATTTGTACTGTCTAAGCATTGCATGCACTCAGATAACAACTTTTTTGTGTTGATGTGTACAGCCATGAAACAACTTTCAAACTACTCATAATCATGTGGGAAGTTAACCTAAGGTGTTTCCATTAGGTTTGCAGTAAGTACTTTGGTGTAAAATTGAAATGTATACTGCTTTTATGTCAAAGCATTCTATTCACTGTGAAATCAACTTTTTTGTCTTTATGTGCACAGTAATGAAACAACTTTCAGACATCTCAGAATCATGTGGGAAGTTAATCTAAGTTGTTTCCATTAGGTTTGCAGTAAGTGCTTTGGTGTAAAATTGAAATGTATACTATTTGTATTGTCTAAGCATTGCATGCACTTAGATAGCAACTTTTTTGTGTTGATGTGTACAGCCATGAAACAACTTTCAAACTACTCATAATCATGTGGAAAGTTAACCTAAAGTGTTTCCATTAGGGTTGCAGTAAGTGCTTTGGTGTAAAATTGAAATGTATACTATTTGTATTGTCTAAGCATTGCATGCACTGAGATAACAACTTTTTTGTGTTGATGTGTACAGCCATGAAACAACTTTCAAACTACTCATAATCATGTGGGAAGTTAACCTAAGGTGTTTCCATTAGGTTTGCAGTAAGTACTTTGGTGTAAAATTGAAATGTATACTACTTTTATGTCAAAGCATTCTATTCACTGTGAAATCAACTTTTTTGTCTTTATGTGCACAGGTATGAAACAACTTTCAGACATATCAGAATCATTTGGGAAGTTAACCTAAAGTGTTTCCATTAGGTTTGCAGTAAGTGCTTTGGTGTAAAATTGAAATGTATACTATTTGTATTGTCTAAGCATTGCATGCACTGAGATAACAACTTTTTTGTGTTGATGTGTACAGCCATGACACAACTTTCAAACTACTCATAATCATGTGGGAAGTTAACCTAAGGTGTTTCCATTAGGTTTGCAGTAAGTGCTTTGGAGTAAAATTGAAATGTATACTATTTGTATTGTCTAAGCATTGCATGCACTGAGATAACAACTTTTTTGTGTTGATGTCTACAGCCATGAAACAACCTTCAAACTACTCACAATCATGTGGAAAGTTAACCTAAGGTGTTTCCATTAGGTTTGCAGTAGGTGCTTTGGTGTAAAATTGAAATGTATACTATTTGTATTGTCTAAGCATTGCATGCACTCAGATAACAACTTTTTTGTTTTGATCTGTACAGCCATGAAACAACTTTCAAACTACTCATAATCATGTGGGAAGTTAACCTAAGGTGTTTCCATTAGGTTTGCAGTAAGTGCTTTGGTGTAAAATTGAAATGTATACTATTTGTATTGTCTAAGCATTGGATGCACTCAGATAACAACTTTTTTGTGTTGATGTCTACAGCCATGAAACAACTTTCAAACTACTCACAATCATGTGGAAAGTTAACCTAAGGTGTTTCCATTAGGTTTGCAGTAGGTGCTTTGGTGTAAAATTGAAATGTATACTATTTGTTTTGTCTAAGCATTGCATGCACTCAGATAACAACTTTTTTGTTTTGATGTGCACAGCCATGAAACAACTTTCAAACTACTCATAATCATGTGGAAAGTTAACCTAAAGTGTTTCCATTAGGTTTGCAGTAAGTGCTTTGGTGTAAAATTGAAATGTATACGATTTGTATTGTCTAAGCATTGGATGCACTCAGATAACAACTTTTTTGTGTTGATGTCTACAGCCATGAAACAACTTTCAAACTACTCACAATCATGTGGAAAGTTAACCTAAGGTGTTTCCATTAGGTTTGCAGTAGGTGCTTTGGTGTAAAATTGAAATGTATACTATTTGTATTGTCTAAGCATTGCATGCACTCAGATAACAACTTTTTTGTGTTGATGTGTACAGCCATGAAACAACTTTCAAACTACTCATAATCATGTGGGAAGTTAACCTAAGGTGTTTCCATTAGGTTTGCAGTAAGTGGTTTAGAGTAAAATTCAAATGTATACTATTTGTATTGTCTAAGCATTGCATGCACTGAGATAACAACTTTTTTGTGTTGATGTCTACAGCCATGAAACAACTTTCAAACTACTCACAATCATGTGGAAAGTTAACCTAAGGTGTTTCCATTAGGTTTGCAGTAGGTGCTTTGGTGTAAAATTGAAATGTATACTATTTGTATTGTCTAAGCATTGCATGCACTCAGATAACAACTTTTTTGTTTTGATGTGTACAGCCATGAAACAACTTTCAAACTACACATAATCATGTGGAAAGTTAACCTAAAGTGTTTCCATTAGGTTTGCAGTAAGTGCTTTGGTGTAAAATTGAAATGTATACTATTTGTATTGTCTAAGCATTGGATGCACTCAGATAACAACTTTTTTGTGTTGATGTCTACAGCCATGAAACAACTTTCAAACTACTCACAATCATGTGGAAAGTTAACCTAAGGTGTTTCCATTAGGTTTGCAGTAGGTGCTTTGGTGTAAAATTGAAATGTATACTATTTGTATTGTCTAAGCATTGCATGCACTCAGATAACAACTTTTTTGTGTTGACGTGTACAGCCATGAAACAACTTTCAAACTACTCATAATCATGTGGGAAGTTAACCTAAGGTGTTTCCATTAGGTTTGCAGTAAGTGGTTTGGAGTAAAATTGAAATGTATACTATTTGTATTGTCTAAGCATTGCATGCACTCAGATAACAACTTTTTTGTGTTGATGTCTACAGCCATGAAACAACTTTCAAACTACTCATAATCATGTGGAAAGGTAACCTAAAGTGTTTCCATTAGGTTTGCAGTAAGTGCTTTTGTGTAAAATTGAAATGTATACTATTTGTATTGTCTAAGCATTGGATGCACTCAGATAACAACTTTTTTGTGTTGATGTCTACAGCCATGAAACAACTTTCAAACTACTCATAATCATGTGGAAAGTTAACCTAAAGTGTTTCCATTAGGTTTGCAGTAAGTGCTTTGGTGTAAAATTGAAATGTATACTATTTGTATTGTCTAAACATTGCATGCACTCAGATAACAACTTTTTTGTGTTGATGTGTACAGCCATGAAACAACTTTCAAACTACTCATAATCATGTGGGAAGTTAACCTAAGGTGTTTCCATTAGGTTTGCAGTAAGTGGTTTGCAGTAAAATTGAAATGTATACTATTTGTATTGTCTAAGCATTGCATGCACTGAGATAACAACTTTTTTGTGTTGATGTCTACAGCCATGAAACAACTTTCAAACTACTCACAATCATGTGGAAAGTTAACCTAAGGTGTTTCCATTAGGTTTGCAGTAGGTGCTTTGGTGTAAAATTGAAATGTATACTATTTGTATTGTCTAAGCATTGCATGCACTCAGATAACAACTTTTTTGTTTTGATGTGTACAGCCATGAAACAACTTTCAAACTACTCATAATCATGTGGGAAGTTAACCTAAGGTGTTTCCATTAGGTTTGCAGTAAGTGCTTTGGTGTAAAATTGAAATGTATACTATTTGTATTGTCTAAGCATTGCATGCACTCAGATAACAACTTTTTTGTGTTGATGTGTACAGCCATGAAACAACTTTCAAACTACTCATAATCATGTGGGAAGTTAACCTAAGGTGTTTCCATTAGGTTTGCAGTAAGTGGTTTGGAGTAAAATTGAAATGTATACTATTTGTATTGTCTAAGCATTGCATGCACTGAGATAACAACTTTTTTGTGTTGATGTCTACAGCCATGAAACAACTTTCAAACTACTCATAATCATGTGGAAAGTTAACCTAAAGTGTTTCCATTAGGTTTGCAGTAAGTGCTTTGGTGTAAAATTGAAATGTATACTATTTGTATTGTCTAAGCATTGGATGCACTCAGATAACAACTTTTTTGTGTTGATGTCTACAGCCATGAAACAACTTTCAAACTACTCACAATCATGTGGAAAGTTAACTTAAGGTGTTTCCATTAGGTTTGCAGTAGGTGCTTTGGTGTAAAATTGAAATGTATACTATTTGTATTGTCTAAGCATTGCATGCACTCAGATAACAACTTTTTTGTGTTGATGTGTACAGCCATGAAACAACTTTCAAACTACTCATAATCATGTGGAAAGTTAACCTAAAGTGTTTCCATTAGGTTTGCAGTAAGTGCTTTGGTGTAAAATTGAAATGTATACTATTTGTACTGTCTAAGCATTGCATGCACTCAGATAACAACTTTTTTGTGTTGATGTGTACAGCCATGAAACAACTTTCAAACTACTCATAATCATGTGGGAAGTTAACCTAAGGTGTTTCCATTAGGTTTGCAGTAAGTACTTTGGTGTAAAATTGAAATGTATACTGCTTTTATGTCAAAGCATTCTATTCACTGTGAAATCAACTTTTTTGTCTTTATGTGCACAGTAATGAAACAACTTTCAGACATCTCAGAATCATGTGGGAAGTTAATCTAAGTTGTTTCCATTAGGTTTGCAGTAAGTGCTTTGGTGTAAAATTGAAATGTATACTATTTGTATTGTCTAAGCATTGCATGCACTTAGATAGCAACTTTTTTGTGTTGATGTGTACAGCCATGAAACAACTTTCAAACTACTCATAATCATGTGGAAAGTTAACCTAAAGTGTTTCCATTAGGGTTGCAGTAAGTGCTTTGGTGTAAAATTGAAATGTATACTATTTGTATTGTCTAAGCATTGCATGCACTGAGATAACAACTTTTTTGTGTTGATGTGTACAGCCATGAAACAACTTTCAAACTACTCATAATCATGTGGGAAGTTAACCTAAGGTGTTTCCATTAGGTTTGCAGTAAGTACTTTGGTGTAAAATTGAAATGTATACTACTTTTATGTCAAAGCATTCTATTCACTGTGAAATCAACTTTTTTGTCTTTATGTGCACAGGTATGAAACAACTTTCAGACATATCAGAATCATTTGGGAAGTTAACCTAAAGTGTTTCCATTAGGTTTGCAGTAAGTGCTTTGGTGTAAAATTGAAATGTATACTATTTGTATTGTCTAAGCATTGCATGCACTGAGATAACAACTTTTTTGTGTTGATGTGTACAGCCATGACACAACTTTCAAACTACTCATAATCATGTGGGAAGTTAACCTAAGGTGTTTCCATTAGGTTTGCAGTAAGTGCTTTGGAGTAAAATTGAAATGTATACTATTTGTATTGTCTAAGCATTGCATGCACTGAGATAACAACTTTTTTGTGTTGATGTCTACAGCCATGAAACAACCTTCAAACTACTCACAATCATGTGGAAAGTTAACCTAAGGTGTTTCCATTAGGTTTGCAGTAGGTGCTTTGGTGTAAAATTGAAATGTATACTATTTGTATTGTCTAAGCATTGCATGCACTCAGATAACAACTTTTTTGTTTTGATGTGTACAGCCATGAAACAACTTTCAAACTACTCATAATCATGTGGGAAGTTAACCTAAGGTGTTTCCATTAGGTTTGCAGTAAGTGCTTTGGTGTAAAATTGAAATGTATACTATTTGTATTGTCTAAGCATTGGATGCACTCAGATAACAACTTTTTTGTGTTGATGTCTACAGCCATGAAACAACTTTCAAACTACTCACAATCATGTGGAAAGTTAACCTAAGGTGTTTCCATTAGGTTTGCAGTAGGTGCTTTGGTGTAAAATTGAAATGTATACTATTTGTTTTGTCTAAGCATTGCATGCACTCAGATAACAACTTTTTTGTTTTGATGTGTACAGCCATGAAACAACTTTCAAACTACTCATAATCATGTGGAAAGTTAACCTAAAGTGTTTCCATTAGGTTTGCAGTAAGTGCTTTGGTGTAAAATTGAAATGTATACGATTTGTATTGTCTAAGCATTGGATGCACTCAGATAACAACTTTTTTGTGTTGATGTCTACAGCCATGAAACAACTTTCAAACTACTCACAATCATGTGGAAAGTTAACCTAAGGTGTTTCCATTAGGTTTGCAGTAGGTGCTTTGGTGTAAAATTGAAATGTATACTATTTGTATTGTCTAAGCATTGCATGCACTCAGATAACAACTTTTTTGTGTTGATGTGTACAGCCATGAAACAACTTTCAAACTACTCATAATCATGTGGGAAGTTAACCTAAGGTGTTTCCATTAGGTTTGCAGTAAGTGGTTTAGAGTAAAATTCAAATGTATACTATTTGTATTGTCTAAGCATTGCATGCACTGAGATAACAACTTTTTTGTGTTGATGTCTACAGCCATGAAACAACTTTCAAACTACTCACAATCATGTGGAAAGTTAACCTAAGGTGTTTCCATTAGGTTTGCAGTAGGTGCTTTGGTGTAAAATTGAAATGTATACTATTTGTATTGTCTAAGCATTGCATGCACTCAGATAACAACTTTTTTGTTTTGATGTGTACAGCCATGAAACAACTTTCAAACTACTCATAATCATGTGGGAAGTTAACCTAAGGTGTTTCCATTAGGTTTGCAGTAAGTGCTTTGGTGTAAAATTGAAATGTATACTATTTGTATTGTCTAAGCATTGGATGCACTCAGATAACAACTTTTTTGTGTTGATGTCTACAGCCATGAAACAACTTTCAAACTACTCACAATCATGTGGAAAGTTAACCTAAGGTGTTTCCATTAGGTTTGCAGTAGGTGCTTTGGTGTAAAATTGAAATGTATACTATTTGTATTGTCTAAGCATTGCATGCACTCAGATAACAACTTTTTTGTTTTGATGTGTACAGCCATGAAACAACTTTCAAACTACACATAATCATGTGGAAAGTTAACCTAAAGTGTTTCCATTAGGTTTGCAGTAAGTGCTTTGGTGTAAAATTGAAATGTATACTATTTGTATTGTCTAAGCATTGGATGCACTCAGATAACAACTTTTTTGTGTTGATGTCTACAGCCATGAAACAACTTTCAAACTACTCACAATCATGTGGAAAGTTAACCTAAGGTGTTTCCATTAGGTTTGCAGTAGGTGCTTTGGTGTAAAATTGAAATGTATACTATTTGTATTGTCTAAGCATTGCATGCACTCAGATAACAACTTTTTTGTGTTGACGTGTACAGCCATGAAACAACTTTCAAACTACTCATAATCATGTGGGAAGTTAACCTAAGGTGTTTCCATTAGGTTTGCAGTAAGTGGTTTGGAGTAAAATTGAAATGTATACTATTTGTATTGTCTAAGCATTGCATGCACTCAGATAACAACTTTTTTGTGTTGATGTCTACAGCCATGAAACAACTTTCAAACTACTCATAATCATGTGGAAAGTTAACCTAAAGTGTTTCCATTAGGTTTGCAGTAAGTGCTTTTGTGTAAAATTGAAATGTATACTATTTGTATTGTCTAAGCATTGGATGCACTCAGATAACAACTTTTTTGTGTTGATGTCTACAGCCATGAAACAACTTTCAAACTACTCATAATCATGTGGAAAGTTAACCTAAAGTGTTTCCATTAGGTTTGCAGTAAGTGCTTTGGTGTAAAATTGAAATGTATACTATTTGTATTGTCTAAACATTGCATGCACTCAGATAACAACTTTTTTGTGTTGATGTGTACAGCCATGAAACAACTTTCAAACTACTCATAATCATGTGGGAAGTTAACCTAAGGTTTTTCCATTAGGTTTGCAGTAAGTGGTTTGCAGTAAAATTGAAATGTATACTATTTGTATTGTCTAAGCATTGCATGCACTGAGATAACAACTTTTTTGTGTTGATGTCTACAGCCATGAAACAACTTTCAAACTACTCACAATCATGTGGAAAGTTAACCTAAGGTGTTTCCATTAGGTTTGCAGTAGGTGCTTTGGTGTAAAATTGAAATGTATACTATTTGTATTGTCTAAGCATTGCATGCACTCAGATAACAACTTTTTTGTTTTGATGTGTACAGCCATGAAACAACTTTCAAACTACTCATAATCATGTGGGAAGTTAACCTAAGGTGTTTCCATTAGGTTTGCAGTAAGTGCTTTGGTGTAAAATTGAAATGTATACTATTTGTATTGTCTAAGCATTGGATGCACTCAGATAACAACTTTTTTGTGTTGATGTCTACAGCCATGAAACAACTTTCAAACTACTCACAATCATGTGGAAAGTTAACCTAAGGTGTTTCCATTAGGTTTGCAGTAGGTGCTTTGGTGTAAAATTGAAATGTATACTATTTGTATTGTCTAAGCATTGCATGCACTCAGATAACAACTTTTTTGTTTTGATGTGTACAGCCATGAATACTCTTTCAAACTCCTCATAATCATGTGGAAAGTTAACCTAAAGTGTTTCCATTAGGTTTGCAGTAAGTGCTTTGGTGTAAAATTGAAATGTATACTATTTGTATTGTCTAAGCATTGGATGCACTCAGATAACAACTTTTTTGTGTTGATGTCTACAGCCATGAAACAACTTTCAAACTACTCACAATCATGTGGAAAGTTAACCTAAGGTGTTTCCATTAGGTTTGCAGTAGGTGCTTTGGTGTAAAATTGAAATGTATACTATTTGTATTGTCTAAGCATTGCATGCACTCAGATAACAACTTTTTTGTGTTGATGTCTACAGCCATGAAACAACTTTCAAACTACTCACAATCATGTGGAAAGTTAACCTAAGGTGTTTCCATTAGGTTTGCAGTAGGTGCTTTGGAGTAAAATTGAAATGTATACTATTTGTATTGTCTAAGCATTGCATGCACTCAGATAACAACTTTTTTGTTTTGATGTGTACAGCCATGAAACAACTTTCAAACTACTCATAATCATGTGGGAAGTTAACCTAAGGTGTTTCCATTAGGTTTGCAGTAAGTGCTTTGGTGTAAAATTGAAATGTATACTATTTGTATTGTCTAAGCATTGGATGCACTCAGATAACAACTTTTTTGTGTTGATGTCTACAGCCATGAAACAACTTTCAAACTACTCACAATCATGTGGAAAGTTAACCTAAGGTGTTTCCATTAGGTTTGCAGTAGGTGCTTTGGTGTAAAATTGAAATGTATACTATTTGTATTGTCTAAGCATTGCATGCACTCAGATAACAACTTTTTTGTTTTGATGTGTACAGCCATGAAACAACTTTCAAACTACTCATAATCATGTGGAAAGTTAACCTAAAGTGTTTCCATTAGGTTTGCAGTAAGTGCTTTGGTGTAAAATTGAAATGTATACGATTTGTATTGTCTAAGCATTGGATGCTCTCAGATAACAACTTTTTTGTGTTGATGTCTACAGCCATGAAACAACTTTCAAACTACTCACAATCATGTGGAAAGTTAACCTAAGGTGTTTCCATTAGGTTTGCAGTAGGTGCTTTGGTGTAAAATTGAAATGTATACTATTTGTATTGTCTAAGCATTGCATGCACTCAGATAACAACTTTTTTGTGTTGATGTGTACAGCCATGAAACAACTTTCAAACTACTCATAATCATGTGGAAAGTTAACCTAAAGTATTTCCATTAGGTTTGCAGTAAGTGCTTTGGTGTAAAATTGAAATGTATACTATTTGTATTGTCTAATCATTGCATGCACTCAGATAACAACTTTTTTGTGTTGATGTGTACAGCCATGAAACAACTTTCAAACTACTCATAATCATGTGGGAAGTTAACCTAAGGTGTTTCCATTAGGTTTGCAGTAAGTGGTTTGGAGTAAAATTGAAATGTATACTATTTGTATTGTCTAAGCATTGCATGCACTCAGATAACAACTTTTTTGTGTTGATGTCTACAGCCATGAAACAACTTTCAAACTACTCACAATCATGTGGAAAGTTAACCTAAGGTGTTTCCATTAGGTTTGCAGTAGGTGCTTTGGTGTAAAATTGAAATGTATACTATTTGTATTGTCTAAGCATTGCATGCACTCAGATAACAACTTTTTTGTTTTGATGTGTACAGCCATGAAACAACTTTCAAACTACTCATAATCATGTGGGAAGTTAACCTAAGGTGTTTCCATTAGGTTTGCAGTAAGTGCTTTGGTGTAAAATTGAAATGTATACTATTTGTATTGTCTAAGCATTGGATGCACTCAGATAACAACTTTTTTGTGTTGATGTCTACAGCCATGAAACAACTTTCAAACTACTCACAATCATGTGGAAAGTTAACCTAAGGTGTTTCCATTAGGTTTGCAGTAGGTGCTTTGGTGTAAAATTGAAATGTATACTATTTGTATTGTCTAAGCATTGCATGCACTCAGATAACAACTTTTTTGTTTTGATGTGTACAGCCATGAATACTCTTTCAAACTCCTCATAATCATGTGGAAAGTTAACCTAAAGTGTTTCCATTAGGTTTGCAGTAAGTGCTTTGGTGTAAAATTGAAATGTATACTATTTGTATTGTCTAAGCATTGGATGCACTCAGATAACAACTTTTTTGTGTTGATGTCTACAGCCATGAAACAACTTTCAAACTACTCACAATCATGTGGAAAGTTAACCTAAGGTGTTTCCATTAGGTTTGCAGTAGGTGCTTTGGTGTAAAATTGAAATGTATACTATTTGTATTGTCTAAGCATTGCATGCACTCAGATAACAACTTTTTTGTGTTGATGTCTACAGCCATGAAACAACTTTCAAACTACTCACAATCATGTGGAAAGTTAACCTAAGGTGTTTCCATTAGGTTTGCAGTAGGTGCTTTGGAGTAAAATTGAAATGTATACTATTTGTATTGTCTAAGCATTGCATGCACTCAGATAACAACTTTTTTGTTTTGATGTGTACAGCCATGAAACAACTTTCAAACTACTCATAATCATGTGGGAAGTTAACCTAAGGTGTTTCCATTAGGTTTGCAGTAAGTGCTTTGGTGTAAAATTGAAATGTATACTATTTGTATTGTCTAAGCATTGGATGCACTCAGATAACAACTTTTTTGTGTTGATGTCTACAGCCATGAAACAACTTTCAAACTACTCACAATCATGTGGAAAGTTAACCTAAGGTGTTTCCATTAGGTTTGCAGTAGGTGCTTTGGTGTAAAATTGAAATGTATACTATTTGTATTGTCTAAGCATTGCATGCACTCAGATAACAACTTTTTTGTTTTGATGTGTACAGCCATGAAACAACTTTCAAACTACTCATAATCATGTGGAAAGTTAACCTAAAGTGTTTCCATTAGGTTTGCAGTAAGTGCTTTGGTGTAAAATTGAAATGTATACGATTTGTATTGTCTAAGCATTGGATGCTCTCAGATAACAACTTTTTTGTGTTGATGTCTACAGCCATGAAACAACTTTCAAACTACTCACAATCATGTGGAAAGTTAACCTAAGGTGTTTCCATTAGGTTTGCAGTAGGTGCTTTGGTGTAAAATTGAAATGTATACTATTTGTATTGTCTAAGCATTGCATGCACTCAGATAACAACTTTTTTGTGTTGATGTGTACAGCCATGAAACAACTTTCAAACTACTCATAATCATGTGGAAAGTTAACCTAAAGTATTTCCATTAGGTTTGCAGTAAGTGCTTTGGTGTAAAATTGAAATGTATACTATTTGTATTGTCTAATCATTGCATGCACTCAGATAACAACTTTTTTGTGTTGATGTGTACAGCCATGAAACAACTTTCAAACTACTCATAATCATGTGGGAAGTTAACCTAAGGTGTTTCCATTAGGTTTGCAGTAAGTGGTTTGGAGTAAAATTGAAATGTATACTATTTGTATTGTCTAAGCATTGCATGCACTCAGATAACAACTTTTTTGTGTTGATGTCTACAGCCATGAAACAACTTTCAAACTACTCACAATCATGTGGAAAGTTAACCTAAGGTGTTTCCATTAGGTTTGCAGTAGGTGCTTTGGTGTAAAATTGAAATGTATACTATTTGTATTGTCTAAGCATTGCATGCACTCAGATAACAACTTTTTTGTTTTGATGTGTACAGCCATGAAACAACTTTCAAACTACTCATAATCATGTGGGAAGTTAACCTAAGGTGTTTCCATTAGGTTTGCAGTAAGTGCTTTGGTGTAAAATTGAAATGTATACTATTTGTATTGTCTAAGCATTGGATGCACTCAGATAACAACTTTTTTGTGTTGATGTCTACAGCCATGAAACAACTTTCAAACTACTCACAATCATGTGGAAAGTTAACCTAAGGTGTTTCCATTAGGTTTGCAGTAGGTGCTTTGGTGTAAAATTGAAATGTATACTATTTGTATTGTCTAAGCATTGCATGCACTCAGATAACAACTTTTTTGTTTTGATGTGTACAGCCATGAAACAACTTTCAAACTACTCATAATCATGTGGGAAGTTAACCTAAGGTGTTTCCATTAGGTTTGCAGTAAGTGCTTTGGTGTAAAATTGAAATGTATACTATTTGTATTGTCTAAGCATTGGATGCACTCAGATAACAACTTTTTTGTGTTGATGTGTACAGCCATGAAACAACTTTCAAACTACTCATAATCATGTGGAAAGTTAACCTAAAGTGTTTCCATTAGGTTTGCAGTAAGTGCTTTGGTGTAAAATTGAAATGTATACTATTTGTATTGTCTAAGCATTGCATGCACTCAGATAACAACTTTTTTGTGTTGATGTGTACAGCCATGAAACAACTTTCAAACTACTCATAATCATGTGGGAAGTTAACCTAAGGTGTTTCCATTAGGTTTGCAGTAAGTACTTTGGTGTAAAATTGAAATGTATACTGCTTTTATGTCAAAGCATTCTATTCACTGTGAAATCAACTTTTTTGTCTTTATGTGCACAGTAATGAAACAACTTTCAGACATCTCAGAATCATGTGGGAAGTTAATCTAAGTTGTTTCCATTAGGTTTGCAGTAAGTGCTTTGGTGTAAAATTGAAATGTATACTATTTGTATTGTCTAAGCATTGCATGCACTTAGATAGCAACTTTTTTGTGTTGATGTGTACAGCCATGAAACAACTTTCAAACTACTCATAATCATGTGGAAAGTTAACCTAAAGTGTTTCCATTAGGGTTGCAGTAAGTGCTTTGGTGTAAAATTGAAATGTATACTATTTGTATTGTCTAAGCATTGCATGCACTGAGATAACAACTTTTTTGTGTTGATGTGTACAGCCATGAAACAACTTTCAAACTACTCATAATCATGTGGGAAGTTAACCTAAGGTGTTTCCATTAGGTTTGCAGTAAGTACTTTGGTGTAAAATTGAAATGTATACTACTTTTATGTCAAAGCATTCTATTCACTGTGAAATCAACTTTTTTGTCTTTATGTGCACAGGTATGAAACAACTTTCAGACATATCAGAATCATTTGGGAAGTTAACCTAAAGTGTTTCCATTAGGTTTGCAGTAAGTGCTTTGGTGTAAAATTGAAATGTATACTATTTGTATTGTCTAAGCATTGCATGCACTGAGATAACAACTTTTTTGTGTTGATGTGTACAGCCATGACACAACTTTCAAACTACTCATAATCATGTGGGAAGTTAACCTAAGGTGTTTCCATTAGGTTTGCAGTAAGTGCTTTGGAGTAAAATTGAAATGTATACTATTTGTATTGTCTAAGCATTGCATGCACTGAGATAACAACTTTTTTGTGTTGATGTCTACAGCCATGAAACAACCTTCAAACTACTCACAATCATGTGGAAAGTTAACCTAAGGTGTTTCCATTAGGTTTGCAGTAGGTGCTTTGGTGTAAAATTGAAATGTATACTATTTGTATTGTCTAAGCATTGCATGCACTCAGATAACAACTTTTTTGTTTTGATCTGTACAGCCATGAAACAACTTTCAAACTACTCATAATCATGTGGGAAGTTAACCTAAGGTGTTTCCATTAGGTTTGCAGTAAGTGCTTTGGTGTAAAATTGAAATGTATACTATTTGTATTGTCTAAGCATTGGATGCACTCAGATAACAACTTTTTTGTGTTGATGTCTACAGCCATGAAACAACTTTCAAACTACTCACAATCATGTGGAAAGTTAACCTAAGGTGTTTCCATTAGGTTTGCAGTAGGTGCTTTGGTGTAAAATTGAAATGTTACTATTTGTTTTGTCTAAGCATTGCATGCACTCAGATAACAACTTTTTTGTTTTGATGTGTACAGCCATGAAACAACTTTCAAACTACTCATAATCATGTGGAAAGTTAACCTAAAGTGTTTCCATTAGGTTTGCAGTAAGTGCTTTGGTGTAAAATTGAAATGTATACGATTTGTATTGTCTAAGCATTGGATGCACTCAGATAACAACTTTTTTGTGTTGATGTCTACAGCCATGAAACAACTTTCAAACTACTCACAATCATGTGGAAAGTTAACCTAAGGTGTTTCCATTAGGTTTGCAGTAGGTGCTTTGGTGTAAAATTGAAATGTATACTATTTGTATTGTCTAAGCATTGCATGCACTCAGATAACAACTTTTTTGTGTTGATGTGTACAGCCATGAAACAACTTTCAAACTACTCATAATCATGTGGGAAGTTAACCTAAGGTGTTTCCATTAGGTTTGCAGTAAGTGGTTTAGAGTAAAATTCAAATGTATACTATTTGTATTGTCTAAGCATTGCATGCACTGAGATAACAACTTTTTTGTGTTGATGTCTACAGCCATGAAACAACTTTCAAACTACTCACAATCATGTGGAAAGTTAACCTAAGGTTTTTCCATTAGGTTTGCAGTAGGTGCTTTGGTGTAAAATTGAAATGTATACTATTTGTATTGTCTAAGCATTGCATGCACTCAGATAACAACTTTTTTGTTTTGATGTGTACAGCCATGAAACAACTTTCAAACTACTCATAATCATGTGGGAAGTTAACCTAAGGTGTTTCCATTAGGTTTGCAGTAAGTGCTTTGGTGTAAAATTGAAATGTATACTATTTGTATTGTCTAAGCATTGGATGCACTCAGATAACAACTTTTTTGTGTTGATGTCTACAGCCATGAAACAACTTTCAAACTACTCACAATCATGTGGGAAGTTAATCTAAGTTGTTTCCATTAGGTTTGCAGTAAGTGCTTTGGTGTAAAATTGAAATGTATACTATTTGTATTGTCTAAGCATTGCATGCACTTAGATAGCAACTTTTTTGTGTTGATGTGTACAGCCATGAAACAACTTTCAAACTACTCATAATCATGTGGAAAGTTAACCTAAAGTGTTTCCATTAGGGTTGCAGTAAGTGCTTTGGTGTAAAATTGAAATGTATACTATTTGTATTGTCTAAGCATTGCATGCACTGAGATAACAACTTTTTTGTGTTGATGTGTACAGCCATGAAACAACTTTCAAACTACTCATAATCATGTGGGAAGTTAACCTAAGGTGTTTCCATTAGGTTTGCAGTAAGTACTTTGGTGTAAAATTGAAATGTATACTACTTTTATGTCAAAGCATTCTATTCACTGTGAAATCAACTTTTTTGTCTTTATGTGCACAGGTATGAAACAACTTTCAGACATATCAGAATCATTTGGGAAGTTAACCTAAAGTGTTTCCATTAGGTTTGCAGTAAGTGCTTTGGTGTAAAATTGAAATGTATACTATTTGTATTGTCTAAGCATTGCATGCACTGAGATAACAACTTTTTTGTGTTGATGTGTACAGCCATGACACAACTTTCAAACTACTCATAATCATGTGGGAAGTTAACCTAAGGTGTTTCCATTAGGTTTGCAGTAAGTGCTTTGGAGTAAAATTGAAATGTATACTATTTGTATTGTCTAAGCATTGCATGCACTGAGATAACAACTTTTTTGTGTTGATGTCTACAGCCATGAAACAACCTTCAAACTACTCACAATCATGTGGAAAGTTAACCTAAGGTGTTTCCATTAGGTTTGCAGTAGGTGCTTTGGTGTAAAATTGAAATGTATACTATTTGTATAGTCTAAGCATTGCATGCACTCAGATAACAACTTTTTTGTTTTGATCTGTACAGCCATGAAACAACTTTCAAACTACTCATAATCATGTGGGAAGTTAACCTAAGGTGTTTCCATTAGGTTTGCAGTAAGTGCTTTGGTGTAAAATTGAAATGTATACTATTTGTATTGTCTAAGCATTGCATGCACTCAGATAACAACTTTTTTGTTTTGATGTGTACAGCCATGAAACAACTTTCAAACTCCTCATAATCATGTGGAAAGTTAACCTAAAGTGTTTCCATTAGGTTTGCAGTAAGTGCTTTGGTGTAAAATTGAAATGTATACTATTTGTATTGTCTAAGCATTGGAAGCACTCAGATAACAACTTTTTTGTGTTGATGTCTACAGCCATGAAACAACTTTCAAACTACTCACAATCATGTGGAAAGTTAACCTAAGGTGTTTCCATTAGGTTTGCAGTAGGTGCTTTGGTGTAAAATTGAAATGTATACTATTTGTATTGTCTAAGCATTGCATGCACTCAGATAACAACTTTTTTGTGTTGATGTCTACAGCCATGAAACAACTTTCAAACTACTCACAATCATGTGGAAAGTTAACCTAAGGTGTTTCCATTAGGTTTGCAGTAGGTGCTTTTGTGTAAAATTGAAATGTATACTATTTGTATTGTCTAAGCATTGCATGCACTCAGATAACAACTTTTTTGTTTTGATGTGTACAGCCATGAAACAACTTTCAAACTACTCATAATCATGTGGGAAGTTAACCTAAGGTGTTTCCATTAGGTTTGCAGTAAGTGGTTTAGAGTAAAATTGAAATGTATACTCTTTGTATTGTCTAAGCATTGCATGCACTGAGATAACAACTTTTTTGTGTTGATGTCTACAGCCATGAAACAACTTTCAAACTACTCACAATCATGTGGAAAGTTAACCTAAGGTGTTTCCATTAGGTTTGCAGTAGGTGCTTTGGTGTAAAATTGAAATGTATACTATTTGTATTGTCTAAGCATTGCATGCACTCAGATAACAACTTTTTTGTTTTGATGTGTACAGCCATGAAACAACTTTCAAACTACTCATAATCATGTGGGAAGTTAACCTAAGGTGTTTCCATTAGGTTTGCAGTAAGTGCTTTGGTGTAAAATTGAAATGTATACTATTTGTATTGTCTAAGCATTGGATGCACTCAGATAACAACTTTTTTGTGTTGATGTCTACAGCCATGAAACAACTTTCAAACTACTCACAATCATGTGGAAAGTTAACCTAAGGTGTTTCCATTAGGTTTGCAGTAGGTGCTTTGGTGTAAAATTGAAATGTATACTATTTGTATTGTCTAAGCATTGCATGCACTCAGATAACAACTTTTTTGTTTTGATGTGTACAGCCATGAAACAACTTTCAAACTACACATAATCATGTGGAAAGTTAACCTAAAGTGTTTCCATTAGGTTTGCAGTAAGTGCTTTGGTGTAAAATTGAAATGTATACTATTTGTATTGTCTAAGCATTGGATGCACTCAGATAACAACTTTTTTGTGTTGATGTCTACAGCCATGAAACAACTTTCAAACTACTCACAATCATGTGGAAAGTTAACCTAAGGTGTTTCCATTAGGTTTGCAGTAGGTGCTTTGGTGTAAAATTGAAATGTATACTATTTGTATTGTCTAAGCATTGCATGCACTCAGATAACAACTTTTTTGTGTTGATGTGTACAGCCATGAAACAACTTTCAAACTACTCATAATCATGTGGGAAGTTAACCTAAGGTGTTTCCATTAGGTTTGCAGTAAGTGGTTTGGAGTAAAATTGAAATGTATACTATTTGTATTGTCTAAGCATTGCATGCACTGAGATAACAACTTTTTTGTGTTGATGTCTACAGCCATGAAACAACTTTCAAACTACTCATAATCATGTGGAAAGTTAACCTAAAGTGTTTCCATTAGGTTTGCAGTAAGTGCTTTGGTGTAAAATTGAAATGTATACTATTTGTATTGTCTAAGCATTGGATGCACTCAGATAACAACTTTTTTGTGTTGATGTCTACAGCCATAAAACAACTTTCAAACTACTCATAATCATGTGGAAAGTTAACCTAAAGTGTTTCCATTAGGTTTGCAGTAAGTGCTTTGGTGTAAAATTGAAATGTATACTATTTGTATTGTCTAAACATTGCATGCACTCAGATAACAACTTTTTTGTGTTGATGTGTACAGCCATGAAACAACTTTCAAACTACTCATAATCATGTGGGAAGTTAACCTAAGGTGTTTACATTAGGTTTGCAGTAAGTGGTTTGCAGTAAAATTGAAATGTATACTATTTGTATTCTCTAAGCATTGCATGCACTGAGATAACAACTTTTTTGTGTTGATGTCTACAGCCATGAAACAACTTTGAAACTACTCACAATCATGTGGAAAGTTAACCTAAGGTGTTTCCATTAGGTTTGCAGTAGGTGTTTTGGTGTAAAATTGAAATGTATACTATTTGTATTGTCTAAGCATTGCATGCACTCAGATAACAACTTTTTTGTTTTGATGTGTACAGCCATGAAACAACTTTCAAACTACTCATAATCATGTGGGAAGTTAACCTAAGGTGTTTCCATTAGGTTTGCAGTAAGTGCTTTGGTGTAAAATTGAAATGTATACTATTTGTATTGTCTAAGCATTGGATGCACTCAGATAACAACTTTTTTGTGTTGATGTCTACAGCCATGAAACAACTTTCAAACTACTCACAATCATGTGGAAAGTTAACCTAAGGTGTTTCCATTAGGTTTGCAGTAGGTGCTTTGGTGTAAAATTGAAATGTATACTATTTGTATTGTCTGAGCATTGCATGCACTCAGATAACAACTTTTTTGTTTTGATGTGTACAGCCATGAAACAACTTTCAAACTCCTCATAATCATGTGGAAAGTTAACCTAAAGTGTTTCCATTAGGTTTGCAGTAAGTGCTTTGGTGTAAAATTGAAATGTATACTATTTGTATTGTCTGAGCATTGGATGCACTCAGATAACAACTTTTTTGTGTTGATGTCTACAGCCATGAAACAACTTTCAACTACTCACAATCATGTGGAAAGTTAACCTAAGGTGTTTCCATTAGGTTTGCAGTAGGTGCTTTGGTGTAAAATTGAAATGTATACTATTTGTATTGTCTAAGCATTGCATGCACTCAGATAACAACTTTTTTGTGTTGATGTCTACAGCCATGAAACAACTTTCAAACTACTCACAATCATGTGGACAGTTAACCTAAGGTGTTTCCATTAGGTTTGCAGTAGGTGCTTTTGTGTAAAATTGAAATGTATACTATTTGTATTGTCTAAGCATTGCATGCACTCAGATAACAACTTTTTTGTTTTGATGTGTACAGCCATGAAACAACTT
Source organism: Mobula birostris (assembly GCF_030028105.1). Taxonomy (NCBI): domain Eukaryota; kingdom Metazoa; phylum Chordata; class Chondrichthyes; order Myliobatiformes; family Myliobatidae; genus Mobula; species Mobula birostris. Next base: position 283,408 of record NW_027278151.1, read on the forward strand.
TCAAACTACTCAATAATCATGTGGGAAGTTAACCTAAGGTGTTTCCATTAGGTTTGCAGTAAGTGCTTTGGTGTAAAATTGAAATGTATACTATTTGTATTGTCTAAGCATTGGATGCACTCAGATAACAACTTTTTTGTGTTGATGTCTACAGCCATGAAACAACTTTCAAACTACTCACAATCATGTGAAAGTTAACCTAAGGTGTTTCCATTAGGTTTGCAGTAGGTGCTTTGGTGTAAAATTGAAATGTATACTATTTGTATTGTCTAAGCATTGCATGCACTCAGATAACAACTTTTTTGTTTTGATGTGTACAGCCATGAAACAACTTTCAAAACTACACATAATCATGTGGAAAGTTAACCTAAAGTGTTTCCATTAGGTTTGCAGTAAGTGCTTTGGTGTAAAATTGAAATGTATACTATTTGTATTGTCTAAGCATTGGATGCACTCAGATAACAACTTTTTTTGTGTTGATGTCTACAGCCATGAAACAACTTTCAAACTACTCACAATCATGTGGAAAGTTAACCTAAGGTGTTTCCATTAGGTTTGCAGTAGGTGCTTTGGTGTAAAATTGAAATGTATACTATTTGTATTGTCTAAGCATTGCATGCACTCAGATAACAACTTTTTTGTGTTGATGTGTACAGCCATGAAACAACTTTCAAACTACTCATAATCATGTGGGAAGTTAACCTAAGGTGTTTCCATTAGGTTTGCAGTAAAGTGGTTTGGAGTAAAATTGAAATGTATACTATTTGTATTGTCTAAGCATTGCATGCACTCAGATAACAACTTTTTTGTGTTGATGTCTACAGCCATGAAACAACTTTCAAACTACTCATAATCATGTGGAAAGTTAACCTAAAGTGTTTCCATTAGGTTTGCAGTAAGTGCTTTTGTGTAAAATTGAAATGTATACTATTTGTATTGTCTAAGCATTGGATGCACTCAGATAACAACTTTTTTGTGTTGATGTCTACAGCCATGAAACAACTTTCAAACTACTCATAATCATGTGGAAAGTTAACCTAAAGTGTTCCATTAGGGTTTGCAGTAAGTGCTTTGGTGTAAAATTGAAATGTATACTATTTGTATTGTCTAAACATTGCATGCACTCAGATAACAACTTTTTTGTGTTGATGTGTACAGCCATGAAACAACTTTCAAACTACTCATAATCATGTGGGAAGTTAACCTAAGGTGTTTCCATTAGGTTTGCAGTAAGTGGTTTGCAGTAAAATTGAAATGTATACTATTTGTATTGTCTAAGCATTGCATGCACTGAGATAACAACTTTTTTGTGTTGATGTCTACAGCCATGAAACAACGTTCAAACTACTCACAATCATGTGGAAAGTTAACCTAAGGTGTTTCCATTAGGTTTGCAGTAGGTGCTTTGGTGTAAAATTGAAATGTATACTATTTGTATTGTCTAAGCATTGCATGCACTCAGATAACAACTTTTTTGTTTTGATGTGTACAGCCATGAAACAACTTTCAAACTACTCATAATCATGTGGGAAGTTAACCTAAGGTGTTTCCATTAGGTTTGCAGTAAGTGCTTTAGTGTAAAATTGAAATGTATACTATTTGTATTGTCTAAGCATTGGATGCACTCAGATAACAACTTTTTTGTGTTGATGTCTACAGCCATGAAACAACTTTCAAACTACTCACAATCATGTGGAAAGTTAACCTAAGGTGTTTCCATTAGGTTTGCAGTAGGTGCTTTGGTGTAAAATTGAAATGTATACTATTTGTATTGTCTAAGCATTGCATGCACTCAGATAACAACTTTTTTGTTTTGATGTGTACAGCCATGAATACTCTTTCAAACTCCTCATAATCATGTGGAAAGTTAACCTAAAGTGTTTCCATTAGGTTTGCAGTAAGTGCTTTGGTGTAAAATTGAAATGTATACTATTTGTATTGTCTAAGCATTGGATGCACTCAGATAACAACTTTTTTGTGTTGATGTCTACAGCCATGAAACAACTTTCAAACTACTCACAATCATGTGGAAAGTTAACCTAAGGTGTTTCCATTAGGTTTGCAGTAGGTGCTTTGGTGTAAAATTGAAATGTATACTATTTGTATTGTCTAAGCATTGCATGCACTCAGATAACAACTTTTTTGTGTTGATGTCTACAGCCATGAAACAACTTTCAAACTACTCACAATCATGTGGAAAGTTAACCTAAGGTGTTTCCATTAGGTTTGCAGTAGGTGCTTTGGAGTAAAATTGAAATGTATACTATTTGTATTGTCTAAGCATTGCATGCACTCAGATAACAACTTTTTTGTTTTGATGTGTACAGCCATGAAACAACTTTCAAACTACTCATAATCATGTGGGAAGTTAACCTAAGGTGTTTCCATTAGGTTTGCAGTAAGTGCTTTGGTGTAAAATTGAAATGTATACTATTTGTATTGTCTAAGCATTGGATGCACTCAGATAACAACTTTTTTGTGTTGATGTCTACAGCCATGAAAAAACTTTCAAACTACTCACAATCATGTGGAAAGTTAACCTAAGGTGTTTCCATTAGGTTTGCAGTAGGTGCTTTGGTGTAAAATTGAAATGTATACTATTTGTATTGTCTAAGCATTGGATGCACTCAGATAACAACTTTTTTGTGTTGATGTCTACAGCCATGAAACAACCTTCAAACTACTCACAATCATGTGGAAAGTTAACCTAAGGTGTTTCCATTAGGTTTGCAGTAGGTGCTTTGGTGTAAAATTGAAATGTATACTATTTGTATAGTCTAAGCATTGCATGCACTCAGATAACAACTTTTTTGTTTTGATCTGTACAGCCATGAAACAACTTTCAAACTACTCATAATCATGTGGGAAGTTAACCTAAGGTGTTTCCATTAGGTTTGCAGTAAGTGCTTTGGTGTAAAATTGAAATGTATACTATTTGTATTGTCTAAGCATTGCATGCACTCAGATAACAACTTTTTTGTTTTGATGTGTACAGCCATGAAACAACTTTCAAACTCCTCATAATCATGTGGAAAGTTAACCTAAAGTGTTTCCATTAGGTTTGCAGTAAGTGCTTTGGTGTAAAATTGAAATGTATACTATTTGTATTGTCTAAGCATTGGAAGCACTCAGATAACAACTTTTTTGTGTTGATGTCTACAGCCATGAAACAACTTTCAAACTACTCACAATCATGTGGAAAGTTAACCTAAGGTGTTTCCATTAGGTTTGCAGTAGGTGCTTTGGTGTAAAATTGAAATGTATACTATTTGTATTGTCTAAGCATTGCATGCACTCAGATAACAACTTTTTTGTGTTGATGTCTACAGCCATGAAACAACTTTCAAACTACTCACAATCATGTGGAAAGTTAACCTAAGGTGTTTCCATTAGGTTTGCAGTAGGTGCTTTTGTGTAAAATTGAAATGTATACTATTTGTATTGTCTAAGCATTGCATGCACTCAGATAACAACTTTTTTGTTTTGATGTGTACAGCCATGAAACAACTTTCAAACTACTCATAATCATGTGGGAAGTTAACCTAAGGTGTTTCCATTAGGTTTGCAGTAAGTGGTTTAGAGTAAAATTGAAATGTATACTCTTTGTATTGTCTAAGCATTGCATGCACTGAGATAACAACTTTTTTGTGTTGATGTCTACAGCCATGAAACAACTTTCAAACTACTCACAATCATGTGGAAAGTTAACCTAAGGTGTTTCCATTAGGTTTGCAGTAGGTGCTTTGGTGTAAAATTGAAATGTATACTATTTGTATTGTCTAAGCATTGCATGCACTCAGATAACAACTTTTTTGTTTTGATGTGTACAGCCATGAAACAACTTTCAAACTACTCATAATCATGTGGGAAGTTAACCTAAGGTGTTTCCATTAGGTTTGCAGTAAGTGCTTTGGTGTAAAATTGAAATGTATACTATTTGTATTGTCTAAGCATTGGATGCACTCAGATAACAACTTTTTTGTGTTGATGTCTACAGCCATGAAACAACTTTCAAACTACTCACAATCATGTGGAAAGTTAACCTAAGGTGTTTCCATTAGGTTTGCAGTAGGTGCTTTGGTGTAAAATTGAAATGTATACTATTTGTATTGTCTAAGCATTGCATGCACTCAGATAACAACTTTTTTGTTTTGATGTGTACAGCCATGAAACAACTTTCAAACTACACATAATCATGTGGAAAGTTAACCTAAAGTGTTTCCATTAGGTTTGCAGTAAGTGCTTTGGTGTAAAATTGAAATGTATACTATTTGTATTGTCTAAGCATTGGATGCACTCAGATAACAACTTTTTTGTGTTGATGTCTACAGCCATGAAACAACTTTCAAACTACTCACAATCATGTGGAAAGTTAACCTAAGGTGTTTCCATTAGGTTTGCAGTAGGTGCTTTGGTGTAAAATTGAAATGTATACTATTTGTATTGTCTAAGCATTGCATGCACTCAGATAACAACTTTTTTGTGTTGATGTGTACAGCCATGAAACAACTTTCAAACTACTCATAATCATGTGGGAAGTTAACCTAAGGTGTTTCCATTAGGTTTGCAGTAAGTGGTTTGGAGTAAAATTGAAATGTATACTATTTGTATTGTCTAAGCATTGCATGCACTGAGATAACAACTTTTTTGTGTTGATGTCTACAGCCATGAAACAACTTTCAAACTACTCATAATCATGTGGAAAGTTAACCTAAAGTGTTTCCATTAGGTTTGCAGTAAGTGCTTTGGTGTAAAATTGAAATGTATACTATTTGTATTGTCTAAGCATTGGATGCACTCAGATAACAACTTTTTTGTGTTGATGTCTACAGCCATAAAACAACTTTCAAACTACTCATAATCATGTGGAAAGTTAACCTAAAGTGTTTCCATTAGGTTTGCAGTAAGTGCTTTGGTGTAAAATTGAAATGTATACTATTTGTATTGTCTAAACATTGCATGCACTCAGATAACAACTTTTTTGTGTTGATGTGTACAGCCATGAAACAACTTTCAAACTACTCATAATCATGTGGGAAGTTAACCTAAGGTGTTTACATTAGGTTTGCAGTAAGTGGTTTGCAGTAAAATTGAAATGTATACTATTTGTATTCTCTAAGCATTGCATGCACTGAGATAACAACTTTTTTGTGTTGATGTCTACAGCCATGAAACAACTTTGAAACTACTCACAATCATGTGGAAAGTTAACCTAAGGTGTTTCCATTAGGTTTGCAGTAGGTGTTTTGGTGTAAAATTGAAATGTATACTATTTGTATTGTCTAAGCATTGCATGCACTCAGATAACAACTTTTTTGTTTTGATGTGTACAGCCATGAAACAACTTTCAAACTACTCATAATCATGTGGGAAGTTAACCTAAGGTGTTTCCATTAGGTTTGCAGTAAGTGCTTTGGTGTAAAATTGAAATGTATACTATTTGTATTGTCTAAGCATTGGATGCACTCAGATAACAACTTTTTTGTGTTGATGTCTACAGCCATGAAACAACTTTCAAACTACTCACAATCATGTGGAAAGTTAACCTAAGGTGTTTCCATTAGGTTTGCAGTAGGTGCTTTGGTGTAAAATTGAAATGTATACTATTTGTATTGTCTGAGCATTGCATGCACTCAGATAACAACTTTTTTGTTTTGATGTGTACAGCCATGAAACAACTTTCAAACTCCTCATAATCATGTGGAAAGTTAACCTAAAGTGTTTCCATTAGGTTTGCAGTAAGTGCTTTGGTGTAAAATTGAAATGTATACTATTTGTATTGTCTAAGCATTGGATGCACTCAGATAACAACTTTTTTGTGTTGATGTCTACAGCCATGAAACAACTTTCAAACTACTCACAATCATGTGGAAAGTTAACCTAAGGTGTTTCCATTAGGTTTGCAGTAGGTGCTTTGGTGTAAAATTGAAATGTATACTATTTGTATTGTCTAAGCATTGCATGCACTCAGATAACAACTTTTTTGTGTTGATGTCTACAGCCATGAAACAACTTTCAAACTACTCACAATCATGTGGAAAGTTAACCTAAGGTGTTTCCATTAGGTTTGCAGTAGGTGCTTTTGTGTAAAATTGAAATGTATACTATTTGTATTGTCTAAGCATTGCATGCACTCAGATAACAACTTTTTTGTTTTGATGTGTACAGCCATGAAACAACTTTCAAACTACTCATAATCATGTGGGAAGTTAACCTAAGGTGTTTCCATTAGGTTTGCAGTAAGTGCTTTGGAGTAAAATTGAAATGTATACCATTTGTATTGACTAAGCATTGCATGCACTGAGATAACAACTTTTTTGTGTTGATGTCTACAGCCATGAAACAACTTTCAAACTACTCACAATCATGTGGAAAGTTAACCTAAGGTGTTTCCATTAGGTTTGCAGTAGGTGCTTTGGTGTAAAATTGAAATGTATACTATTTGTATTGTCTAAGCATTGCATGCACTCAGATAACAACTTTTTTGTTTTGATCTGTACAGCCATGAAACAACTTTCAAACTACTCATAATCATGTGGGAAGTTAACCTAAGGTGTTTCCATTAGGTTTGCAGTAAGTGCTTTGGTGTAAAATTGAAATGTATACTATTTGTATTGTCTAAGCATTGGATGCACTCAGATAACAACCTTTTTGTGTTGATGTCTACAGCCATGAAACAACTTTCAAACTACTCACAATCATGTGGAAAGTTAACCTAAGGTGTTTCCATTAGGTTTGCAGTAGGTGCTTTGGTGTAAAATTGAAATGTATACTATTTGTATTGTCTAAGCATTGCATGCACTCAGATAACAACTTTTTTGTTTTGATGTGTACAGCCATGAAACAACTTTCAAACTACTCATAATCATGTGGAAAGTTAACCTAAAGTGTTTCCATTAGGTTTGCAGTAAGTGCTTTGGTGTAAAATTGAAATGTATACGATTTGTATTGTCTAAGCATTGGATGCACTCAGATAACAACTTTTTTGTGTTGATGTCTACAGCCATGAAACAACTTTCAAACTACTCACAATCATGTGGAAAGTTAACCTAAGGTGTTTCCATTAGGTTTGCAGTAGGTGCTTTGGTGTAAAATTGAAATGTATACTATTTGTATTGTCTAAGCATTGCATGCACTCAGATAACAACTTTTTTGTGTTGATGTGTACAGCCATGAAACAACTTTCAAACTACTCATAATCATGTGGGAAGTTAACCTAAGGTGTTTCCATTAGGTTTGCAGTAAGTGGTTTAGAGTAAAATTGAAATGTATACTATTTGTATTGTCTAAGCATTGCATGCACTGAGATAACAACTTTTTTGTGTTGATGTCTACAGCCATGAAACAACTTTCAAACTACTCACAATCATGTGGAAAGTTAACCTAAGGTGTTTCCATTAGGTTTGCAGTAGGTGCTTTGGTGTAAAATTGAAATGTATACTATTTGTATTGTCTAAGCATTGCATGCACTCAGATAACAACTTTTTTGTTTTGATGTGTACAGCCATGAAACAACTTTCAAACTACTCATAATCATGTGGGAAGTTAACCTAAGGTGTTTCCATTAGGTTTGCAGTAAGTGCTTTGGTGTAAAATTGAAATGTATACTATTTGTATTGTCTAAGCATTGGATGCACTCAGATAACAACTTTTTTGTGTTGATGTCTACAGCCATGAAACAACTTTCAAACTACTCACAATCATGTGGAAAGTTAAACTAAGGTGTTTCCATTAGGTTTGCAGTAGGTGCTTTGGTGTAAAATTGAAATGTATACTATTTGTATTGTCTAAGCATTGCATGCACTCAGATAACAACTTTTTTGTTTTGATGTGTACAGCCATGAAACAACTTTCAAACTACACATAATCATGTGGAAAGTTAACCTAAAGTGTTTCCATTAGGTTTGCAGTAAGTGCTTTGGTGTAAAATTGAAATGTATACTATTTGTATTGTCTAAGCATTGGATGCACTCAGATAACAACTTTTTTGTGTTGATGTCTACAGCCATGAAACAACTTTCAAACTACTCACAATCATGTGGAAAGTTAACCTAAGGTGTTTCCATTAGGTTTGCAGTAGGTGCTTTGGTGTAAAATTGAAATGTATACTATTTGTATTGTCTAAGCATTGCATGCACTCAGATAACAACTTTTTTGTGTTGATGTGTACAGCCATGAAACAACTTTCAAACTACTCATAATCATGTGGGAAGTTAACCTAAGGTGTTTCCATTAGGTTTGCAGTAAGTGGTTTGGAGTAAAATTGAAATGTATACTATTTGTATTGTCTAAGCATTGCATGCACTGAGATAACAACTTTTTTGTGTTGATGTCTACAGCCATGAAACAACTTTCAAACTACTCATAATCATGTGGAAAGTTAACCTAAAGTGTTTCCATTAGGTTTGCAGTAAGTGCTTTGGTGTAAAATTGAAATGTATACTATTTGTATTGTCTAAGCATTGGATGCACTCAGATAACAACTTTTTTGTGTTGATGTCTACAGCCATGAAACAACTTTCAAACTACTCATAATCATGTGGAAAGTTAACCTAAAGTGTTTCCATTAGGTTTGCAGTAAGTGCTTTGGTGTAAAATTGAAATGTATACTATTTGTATTGTCTAAACATTGCATGCACTCAGATAACAACTTTTTTGTGTTGATGTGTACAGCCATGAAACAACTTTCAAACTACTCATAATCATGTGGGAAGTTAACCTAAGGTGTTTACATTAGGTTTGCAGTAAGTGGTTTGCAGTAAAATTGAAATGTATACTATTTGTATTCTCTAAGCATTGCATGCACTGAGATAACAACTTTTTTGTGTTGATGTCTACAGCCATGAAACAACTTTCAAACTACTCACAATCATGTGGAAAGTTAACCTAAGGTGTTTCCATTAGGTTTGCAGTAGGTGTTTTGGTGTAAAATTGAAATGTATACTATTTGTATTGTCTAAGCATTGCATGCACTCAGATAACAACTTTTTTGTTTTGATGTGTACAGCCATGAAACAACTTTCAAACTACTCATAATCATGTGGGAAGTTAACCTAAGGTGTTTCCATTAGGTTTGCAGTAAGTGCTTTGGTGTAAAATTGAAATGTATACTATTTGTATTGTCTAAGCATTGGATGCACTCAGATAACAACTTTTTTGTGTTGATGTCTACAGCCATGAAACAACTTTCAAACTACTCACAATCATGTGGAAAGTTAACCTAAGGTGTTTCCATTAGGTTTGCAGTAGGTGCTTTGGTGTAAAATTGAAATGTATACTATTTGTATTGTCTAAGCATTGCATGCACTCAGATAACAACTTTTTTGTTTTGATGTGTACAGCCATGAAACAACTTTCAAACTCCTCATAATCATGTGGAAAGTTAACCTAAAGTGTTTCCATTAGGTTTGCAGTAAGTGCTTTGGTGTAAAATTGAAATGTATACTATTTGTATTGTCTAAGCATTGGATGCACTCAGATAACAACTTTTTTGTGTTGATGTCTACAGCCATGAAACAACTTTCAAACTACTCACAATCATGTGGAAAGTTAACCTAAGGTGTTTCCATTAGGTTTGCAGTAGGTGCTTTGGTGTAAAATTGAAATGTATACTATTTGTATTGTCTAAGCATTGCATGCACTCAGATAACAACTTTTTTGTGTTGATGTCTACAGCCATGAAACAACTTTCAAACTACTCACAATCATGTGGAAAGTTAACCTAAGGTGTTTCCATTAGGTTTGCAGTAGGTGCTTTTGTGTAAAATTGAAATGTATACTATTTGTATTGTCTAAGCATTGCATGCACTCAGATAACAACTTTTTTGTTTTGATGTGTACAGCCATGAAACAACTTTCAAACTACTCATAATCATGTGGGAAGTTAACCTAAGGTGTTTCCATTAGGTTTGCAGTAAGTGGTTTAGAGTAAAATTGAAATGTATACTCTTTGTATTGTCTAAGCATTGCATGCACTGAGATAACAACTTTTTTGTGTTGATGTCTACAGCCATGAAACAACTTTCAAACTACTCACAATCATGTGGAAAGTTAACCTAAGGTGTTTCCATTAGGTTTGCAGTAGGTGCTTTGGTGTAAAATTGAAATGTATACTATTTGTATTGTCTAAGCATTGCATGCACTCAGATAACAACTTTTTTGTTTTGATGTGTACAGCCATGAAACAACTTTCAAACTACTCATAATCATGTGGAAAGTTAACCTAAAGTGTTTCCATTAGGTTTGCAGTAAGTGCTTTGGTGTAAAATTGAAATGTATACGATTTGTATTGTCTAAGCATTGGATGCACTCAGATAACAACTTTTTTGTGTTGATGTCTACAGCCATGAAACAACTTTCAAACTACTCACAATCATGTGGAAAGTTAACCTAAGGTGTTTCCATTAGGTTTGCAGTAGGTGCTTTGGTGTAAAATTGAAATGTATACTATTTGTATTGTCTAAGCATTGCATGCACTCAGATAACAACTTTTTTGTGTTGATGTGTACAGCCATGAAACAACTTTCAAACTACTCATAATCATGTGGGAAGTTAACCTAAGGTGTTTCCATTAGGTTTGCAGTAAGTGGTTTAGAGTAAAATTCAAATGTATACTATTTGTATTGTCTAAGCATTGCATGCACTGAGATAACAACTTTTTTGTGTTGATGTCTACAGCCATGAAACAACTTTCAAACTACTCACAATCATGTGGAAAGTTAACCTAAGGTGTTTCCATTAGGTTTGCAGTAGGTGCTTTGGTGTAAAATTGAAATGTATACTATTTGTATTGTCTAAGCATTGCATGCACTCAGATAACAACTTTTTTGTTTTGATGTGTACAGCCATGAAACAACTTTCAAACTACTCATAATCATGTGGGAAGTTAACCTAAGGTGTTTCCATTAGGTTTGCAGTAAGTGCTTTGGTGTAAAATTGAAATGTATACTATTTGTATTGTCTAAGCATTGGATGCACTCAGATAACAACTTTTTTGTGTTGATGTCTACAGCCATGAAACAACTTTCAAACTACTCACAATCATGTGGAAAGTTAACCTAAGGTGTTTCCATTAGGTTTGCAGTAGGTGCTTTGGTGTAAAATTGAAATGTATACTATTTGTATTGTCTAAGCATTGCATGCACTCAGATAACAACTTTTTTGTTTTGATGTGTACAGCCATGAAACAACTTTCAAACTACACATAATCATGTGGAAAGTTAACCTAAAGTGTTTCCATTAGGTTTGCAGTAAGTGCTTTGGTGTAAAATTGAAATGTATACTATTTGTATTGTCTAAGCATTGGATGCACTCAGATAACAACTTTTTTGTGTTGATGTCTACAGCCATGAAACAACTTTCAAACTACTCACAATCATGTGGAAAGTTAACCTAAGGTGTTTCCATTAGGTTTGCAGTAGGTGCTTTGGTGTAAAATTGAAATGTATACTATTTGTATTGTCTAAGCATTGCATGCACTCAGATAACAACTTTTTTGTGTTGATGTGTACAGCCATGAAACAACTTTCAAACTACTCATAATCATGTGGGAAGTTAACCTAAGGTGTTTCCATTAGGTTTGCAGTAAGTGGTTTGGAGTAAAATTGAAATGTATACTATTTGTATTGTCTAAGCATTGCATGCACTGAGATAACAACTTTTTTGTGTTGATGTCTACAGCCATGAAACAACTTTCAAACTACTCACAATCATGTGGAAAGTTAACCTAAGGTGTTTCCATTAGGTTTGCAGTAGGTGCTTTGGTGTAAAATTGAAATGTATACTATTTGTATTGTCTAAGCATTGCATGCACTCAGATAACAACTTTTTTGTTTTGATGTGTACAGCCATGAAACAACTTTCAAACTACTCATAATCATGTGGGAAGTTAACCTAAGGTGTTTCCATTAGGTTTGCAGTAAGTGCTTTGGTGTAAAATTGAAATGTATACTATTTGTATTGTCTAAGCATTGGATGCACTCAGATAACAACTTTTTTGTGTTGATGTCTACAGCCATGAAACAACTTTCAAACTACTCACAATCATGTGGAAAGTTAACCTAAGGTGTTTCCATTAGGTTTGCAGTAGGTGCTTTGGTGTAAAATTGAAATGTATACTATTTGTATTGTCTAAGCATTGCATGCACTCAGATAACAACTTTTTTGTTTTGATGTGTACAGCCATGAAACAACTTTCAAACTACACATAATCATGTGGAAAGTTAACCTAAAGTGTTTCCATTAGGTTTGCAGTAAGTGCTTTGGTGTAAAATTGAAATGTATACTATTTGTATTGTCTAAGCATTGGATGCACTCAGATAACAACTTTTTTGTGTTGATGTCTACAGCCATGAAACAACTTTCAAACTACTCACAATCATGTGGAAAGTTAACCTAAGGTGTTTCCATTAGGTTTGCAGTAGGTGCTTTGGTGTAAAATTGAAATGTATACTATTTGTATTGTCTAAGCATTGCATGCACTCAGATAACAACTTTTTTGTGTTGATGTGTACAGCCATGAAACAACTTTCAAACTACTCATAATCATGTGGGAAGTTAACCTAAGGTGTTTCCATTAGGTTTGCAGTAAGTGGTTTGGAGTAAAATTGAAATGTATACTATTTGTATTGTCTAAGCATTGCATGCACTCAGATAACAACTTTTTTGTGTTGATGTCTACAGCCATGAAACAACTTTCAAACTACTCATAATCATGTGGAAAGTTAACCTAAAGTGTTTCCATTAGGTTTGCAGTAAGTGCTTTTGTGTAAAATTGAAATGTATACTATTTGTATTGTCTAAGCATTGGATGCACTCAGATAACAACTTTTTTGTGTTGATGTCTACAGCCATGAAACAACTTTCAAACTACTCATAATCATGTGGAAAGTTAACCTAAAGTGTTTCCATTAGGTTTGCAGTAAGTGCTTTGGTGTAAAATTGAAATGTATACTATTTGTATTGTCTAAACATTGCATGCACTCAGATAACAACTTTTTTGTGTTGATGTGTACAGCCATGAAACAACTTTCAAACTACTCATAATCATGTGGGAAGTTAACCTAAGGTGTTTCCATTAGGTTTGCAGTAAGTGGTTTGCAGTAAAATTGAAATGTATACTATTTGTATTGTCTAAGCATTGCATGCACTGAGATAACAACTTTTTTGTGTTGATGTCTACAGCCATGAAACAACGTTCAAACTACTCACAATCATGTGGAAAGTTAACCTAAGGTGTTTCCATTAGGTTTGCAGTAGGTGCTTTGGTGTAAAATTGAAATGTATACTATTTGTATTGTCTAAGCATTGCATGCACTCAGATAACAACTTTTTTGTTTTGATGTGTACAGCCATGAAACAACTTTCAAACTACTCATAATCATGTGGGAAGTTAACCTAAGGTGTTTCCATTAGGTTTGCAGTAAGTGCTTTAGTGTAAAATTGAAATGTATACTATTTGTATTGTCTAAGCATTGGATGCACTCAGATAACAACTTTTTTGTGTTGATGTCTACAGCCATGAAACAACTTTCAAACTACTCACAATCATGTGGAAAGTTAACCTAAGGTGTTTCCATTAGGTTTGCAGTAGGTGCTTTGGTGTAAAATTGAAATGTATACTATTTGTATTGTCTAAGCATTGCATGCACTCAGATAACAACTTTTTTGTTTTGATGTGTACAGCCATGAATACTCTTTCAAACTCCTCATAATCATGTGGAAAGTTAACCTAAAGTGTTTCCATTAGGTTTGCAGTAAGTGCTTTGGTGTAAAATTGAAATGTATACTATTTGTATTGTCTAAGCATTGGATGCACTCAGATAACAACTTTTTTGTGTTGATGTCTACAGCCATGAAACAACTTTCAAACTACTCACAATCATGTGGAAAGTTAACCTAAGGTGTTTCCATTAGGTTTGCAGTAGGTGCTTTGGTGTAAAATTGAAATGTATACTATTTGTATTGTCTAAGCATTGCATGCACTCAGATAACAACTTTTTTGTGTTGATGTCTACAGCCATGAAACAACTTTCAAACTACTCACAATCATGTGGAAAGTTAACCTAAGGTGTTTCCATTAGGTTTGCAGTAGGTGCTTTGGAGTAAAATTGAAATGTATACTATTTGTATTGTCTAAGCATTGCATGCACTCAGATAACAACTTTTTTGTTTTGATGTGTACAGCCATGAAACAACTTTCAAACTACTCATAATCATGTGGGAAGTTAACCTAAGGTGTTTCCATTAGGTTTGCAGTAAGTGCTTTGGTGTAAAATTGAAATGTATACTATTTGTATTGTCTAAGCATTGGATGCACTCAGATAACAACTTTTTTGTGTTGATGTCTACAGCCATGAAAAAACTTTCAAACTACTCACAATCATGTGGAAAGTTAACCTAAGGTGTTTCCATTAGGTTTGCAGTAGGTGCTTTGGTGTAAAATTGAAATGTATACTATTTGTATTGTCTAAGCATTGCATGCACTCAGATAACAATTTTTTTGTTTTGATGTGTACAGCCATGAAACAACTTTCAAACTACTCATAATCATGTGGAAAGTTAACCTAAAGTGTTTCCATTAGGTTTGCAGTAAGTGCTTTGGTGTAAAATTGAAATGTATACGATTTGTATTGTCTAAGCATTGGATTCTCTCAGATAACAACTTTTTTGTGTTGATGTCTACAGCCATGAAACAACTTTCAAACTACTCACAATCATGTGGAAAGTTAACCTAAGGTGTTTCCATTAGGTTTGCAGTAGGTGCTTTGGTGTAAAATTGAAATGTATACTATTTGTATTGTCTAAGCATTGCATGCACTCAGATAACAACTTTTTTGTGTTGATGTGTACAGCCATGAAACAAATTTCAAACTACTCATAATCATGTGGAAAGTTAACCTAAAGTATTTCCATTAGGTTTGCAGTAAGTGCTTTGGTGTAAAATTGAAATGTATACTATTTGTATTGTCTAATCATTGCATGCACTCAGATAACAACTTTTTTGTGTTGATGTGTACAGCCATGAAACAACTTTCAAACTACTCATAATCATGTGGGAAGTTAACCTAAGGTGTTTCCATTAGGTTTGCAGTAAGTGGTTTGGAGTAAAATTGAAATGTATACTATTTGTATTGTCTAAGCATTGCATGCACTCAGATAACAACTTTTTTGTTTTGATGTGTACAGCCATGAAACAACTTTCAAACTACTCATAATCATGTGGGAAGTTAACCTAAGGTGTTTCCATTAGGTTTGCAGTAAGTGCTTTGGTGTAAAATTGAAATGTATACTATTTGTATTGTCTAAGCATTGGATGCACTCAGATAACAACTTTTTTGTGTTGATGTCTACAGCCATGAAACAACTTTCAAACTACTCACAATCATGTGGAAAGTTAACCTAAGGTGTTTCCATTAGGTTTGCAGTAGGTGCTTTGGTGTAAAATTGAAATGTATACTATTTGTATTGTCTAAGCATTGGATGCACTCAGATAACAACTTTTTTGTTTTGATGTGTACAGCCATGAAACAACTTTCAAACTACACATAATCATGTGGAAAGTTAACCTAAAGTGTTTCCATTAGGTTTGCAGTAAGTGCTTTGGTGTAAAATTGAAATGTATACTATTTGTATTGTCTAAGCATTGGATGCACTCAGATAACAACTTTTTTGTGTTGATGTCTACAGCCATGAAACAACTTTCAAACTACTCACAATCATGTGGAAAGTTAACCTAAGGTGTTTCCATTAGGTTTGCAGTAGGTGCTTTGGTGTAAAATTGAAATGTATACTATTTGTATTGTCTAAGCATTGCATGCACTCAGATAACAACTTTTTTGTGTTGATGTGTACAGCCATGAAACAACTTTCAAACTACTCATAATCATGTGGGAAGTTAACCTAAGGTGTTTCCATTAGGTTTGCAGTAAGTGGTTTGGAGTAAAATTGAAATGTATACTATTTGTATTGTCTAAGCATTGCATGCACTGAGATAACAACTTTTTTGTGTTGATGTCTACAGCCATGAAACAACTTTCAAACTACTCACAATCATGTGGAAAGTTAACCTAAGGTGTTTCCATTAGGTTTGCAGTAGGTGCTTTGGTGTAAAATTGAAATGTATACTATTTGTATTGTCTAAGCATTGCATGCACTCAGATAACAACTTTTTTGTTTTGATGTGTACAGCCATGAAACAACTTTCAAACTACTCATAATCATGTGGGAAGTTAACCTAAGGTGTTTCCATTAGGTTTGCAGTAAGTGCTTTGGTGTAAAATTGAAATGTATACTATTTGTATTGTCTAAGCATTGGATGCACTCAGATAACAACTTTTTTGTGTTGATGTCTACAGCCATGAAACAACTTTCAAACTACTCACAATCATGTGGAAAGTTAACCTAAGGTGTTTCCATTAGGTTTGCAGTAGGTGCTTTGGTGTAAAATTGAAATGTATACTATTTGTATTGTCTAAGCATTGCATGCACTCAGATAACAACTTTTTTGTTTTGATGTGTACAGCCATGAAACAACTTTCAAACTACACATAATCATGTGGAAAGTTAACCTAAAGTGTTTCCATTAGGTTTGCAGTAAGTGCTTTGGTGTAAAATTGAAATGTATACTATTTGTATTGTCTAAGCATTGGATGCACTCAGATAACAACTTTTTTGTGTTGATGTCTACAGCCATGAAACAACTTTCAAACTACTCACAATCATGTGGAAAGTTAACCTAAGGTGTTTCCATTAGGTTTGCAGTAGGTGCTTTGGTGTAAAATTGAAATGTATACTATTTGTATTGTCTAAGCATTGCATGCACTCAGATAACAACTTTTTTGTGTTGATGTGTACAGCCATGAAACAACTTTCAAACTACTCATAATCATGTGGGAAGTTAACCTAAGGTGTTTCCATTAGGTTTGCAGTAAGTGGTTTGGAGTAAAATTGAAATGTATACTATTTGTATTGTCTAAGCATTGCATGCACTCAGATAACAACTTTTTTGTGTTGATGTCTACAGCCATGAAACAACTTTCAAACTACTCATAATCATGTGGAAAGTTAACCTAAAGTGTTTCCATTAGGTTTGCAGTAAGTGCTTTTGTGTAAAATTGAAATGTATACTATTTGTATTGTCTAAGCATTGGATGCACTCAGATAACAACTTTTTTGTGTTGATGTCTACAGCCATGAAACAACTTTCAAACTACTCATAATCATGTGGAAAGTTAACCTAAAGTGTTTCCATTAGGTTTGCAGTAAGTGCTTTGGTGTAAAATTGAAATGTATACTATTTGTATTGTCTAAACATTGCATGCACTCAGATAACAACTTTTTTGTGTTGATGTGTACAGCCATGAAACAACTTTCAAACTACTCATAATCATGTGGGAAGTTAACCTAAGGTGTTTCCATTAGGTTTGCAGTAAGTGGTTTGCAGTAAAATTGAAATGTATACTATTTGTATTGTCTAAGCATTGCATGCACTGAGATAACAACTTTTTTGTGTTGATGTCTACAGCCATGAAACAACGTTCAAACTACTCACAATCATGTGGAAAGTTAACCTAAGGTGTTTCCATTAGGTTTGCAGTAGGTGCTTTGGTGTAAAATTGAAATGTATACTATTTGTATTGTCTAAGCATTGCATGCACTCAGATAACAACTTTTTTGTTTTGATGTGTACAGCCATGAAACAACTTTCAAACTACTCATAATCATGTGGGAAGTTAACCTAAGGTGTTTCCATTAGGTTTGCAGTAAGTGCTTTAGTGTAAAATTGAAATGTATACTATTTGTATTGTCTAAGCATTGGATGCACTCAGATAACAACTTTTTTGTGTTGATGTCTACAGCCATGAAACAACTTTCAAACTACTCACAATCATGTGGAAAGTTAACCTAAGGTGTTTCCATTAGGTTTGCAGTAGGTGCTTTGGTGTAAAATTGAAATGTATACTATTTGTATTGTCTAAGCATTGCATGCACTCAGATAACAACTTTTTTGTTTTGATGTGTACAGCCATGAATACTCTTTCAAACTCCTCATAATCATGTGGAAAGTTAACCTAAAGTGTTTCCATTAGGTTTGCAGTAAGTGCTTTGGTGTAAAATTGAAATGTATACTATTTGTATTGTCTAAGCATTGGATGCACTCAGATAACAACTTTTTTGTGTTGATGTCTACAGCCATGAAACAACTTTCAAACTACTCACAATCATGTGGAAAGTTAACCTAAGGTGTTTCCATTAGGTTTGCAGTAGGTGCTTTGGTGTAAAATTGAAATGTATACTATTTGTATTGTCTAAGCATTGCATGCACTCAGATAACAACTTTTTTGTGTTGATGTCTACAGCCATGAAACAACTTTCAAACTACTCACAATCATGTGGAAAGTTAACCTAAGGTGTTTCCATTAGGTTTGCAGTAGGTGCTTTGGAGTAAAATTGAAATGTATACTATTTGTATTGTCTAAGCATTGCATGCACTCAGATAACAACTTTTTTGTTTTGATGTGTACAGCCATGAAACAACTTTCAAACTACTCATAATCATGTGGGAAGTTAACCTAAGGTGTTTCCATTAGGTTTGCAGTAAGTGCTTTGGTGTAAAATTGAAATGTATACTATTTGTATTGTCTAAGCATTGGATGCACTCAGATAACAACTTTTTTGTGTTGATGTCTACAGCCATGAAAAAACTTTCAAACTACTCACAATCATGTGGAAAGTTAACCTAAGGTGTTTCCATTAGGTTTGCAGTAGGTGCTTTGGTGTAAAATTGAAATGTATACTATTTGTATTGTCTAAGCATTGCATGCACTCAGATAACAATTTTTTTGTTTGATGTGTACAGCCATGAAACAACTTTCAAACTACTCATAATCATGTGGAAAGTTAACCTAAAGTGTTTCCATTAGGTTTGCAGTAAGTGCTTTGGTGTAAAATTGAAATGTATACGATTTGTATTGTCTAAGCATTGGATTCTCTCAGATAACAACTTTTTTGTGTTGATGTCTACAGCCATGAAACAACTTTCAAACTACTCACAATCATGTGGAAAGTTAACCTAAGGTGTTTCCATTAGGTTTGCAGTAGGTGCTTTGGTGTAAAATTGAAATGTATACTATTTGTATTGTCTAAGCATTGCATGCACTCAGATAACAACTTTTTTGTGTTGATGTGTACAGCCATGAAACAAATTTCAAACTACTCATAATCATGTGGAAAGTTAACCTAAAGTATTTCCATTAGGTTTGCAGTAAGTGCTTTGGTGTAAAATTGAAATGTATACTATTTGTATTGTCTAATCATTGCATGCACTCAGATAACAACTTTTTTGTGTTGATGTGTACAGCCATGAAACAACTTTCAAACTACTCATAATCATGTGGGAAGTTAACCTAAGGTGTTTCCATTAGGTTTGCAGTAAGTGGTTTGGAGTAAAATTGAAATGTATACTATTTGTATTGTCTAAGCATTGCATGCACTCAGATAACAACTTTTTTGTTTTGATGTGTACAGCCATGAAACAACTTTCAAACTACTCATAATCATGTGGGAAGTTAACCTAAGGTGTTTCCATTAGGTTTGCAGTAAGTGCTTTGGTGTAAAATTGAAATGTATACTATTTGTATTGTCTAAGCATTGGATGCACTCAGATAACAACTTTTTTGTGTTGATGTCTACAGCCATGAAACAACTTTCAAACTACTCACAATCATGTGGAAAGTTAACCTAAGGTGTTTCCATTAGGTTTGCAGTAGGTGCTTTGGTGTAAAATTGAAATGTATACTATTTGTATTGTCTAAGCATTGGATGCACTCAGATAACAACTTTTTTGTTTTGATGTGTACAGCCATGAAACAACTTTCAAACTACTCATAATCATGTGGGAAGTTAACCTAAGGTGTTTCCATTAGGTTTGCAGTAAGTGCTTTGGTGTAAAATTGAAATGTATACTATTTGTATTGTCTAAGCATTGGATGCACTCAGATAACAACTTTTTTGTGTTGATGTCTACAGCCATGAAACAACTTTCAAACTACTCACAATCATGTGGAAAGTTAACCTAAGGTGTTTCCATTAGGTTTGCAGTAGGTGCTTTGGTGTAAAATTGAAATGTATACTATTTGTATTGTCTAAGCATTGCATGCCCTCAGATAACAACTTTTTTGTTTTGATGTGTACAGCCATGAAACAACTTTCAAACTACACATAATCATGTGGAAAGTTAACCTAAAGTGTTTCCATTAGGTTTGCAGTAAGTGCTTTGGTGTAAAATTGCAATGTATACTATTTGTATTGTCTAAGCATTGCATGCACTCAGATAACAACTTTTTTGTGTTGATGTGTACAGCCATGAAACAACTTTCAAACTACTCATAATCATGTGGGAAGTTAACCTAAGGTGTTTCCATTAGGTTTGCAGTAAGTGGTTTGGAGTAAAATTGAAATGTATACTATTTGTATTGTCTAAGCATTGCATGCACTGAGATAACAACTTTTTTGTGTTGATGTCTACAGCCATGAAACAACTTTCAAACTACTCATAATCATGTGGAAAGTTAACCTAAAGTGTTTCCATTAGGTTTGCAGTAAGTGCTTTGGTGTAAAATTGAAATGTATACTATTTGTATTGTCTAAGCATTGGATGCACTCAGATAACAACTTTTTTGTGTTGATGTCTACAGCCATGAAACAACTTTCAAACTACTCATAATCATGTGGAAAGTTAACCTAAAGTGTTTCCATTAGGTTTGCAGTAAGTGCTTTGGTGTAAAATTGAAATGTATACTATTTGTATTGTCTAAAGATTGCATGCACTCAGATAACAACTTTTTTGTGTTGATGTGTACAGCCATGAAACAACTTTCAAACTACTCATAATCATGTGGGAAGTTAACCTAAGGTGTTTCCATTAGGTTTGCAGTAAGTGGTTTGCAGTAAAATTGAAATGTATACTATTTGTATTGTCTAAGCATTGCATGCACTGAGATAACAACTTTTTTGTGTTGATGTCTACAGCCATGAAACAACTTTCAAACTACTCACAATCATGTGGAAAGTTAACCTAAGGTGTTTCCATTAGGTTTGCAGTAGGTGCTTTGGTGTAAAATTGAAATGTATACTATTTGTATTGTCTAAGCATTGCATGCACTCAGATAACAACTTTTTTGTTTTGATGTGTACAGCCATGAAACAACTTTCAAACTACTCATAATCATGTGGGAAGTTAACCTAAGGTGTTTCCATTAGGTTTGCAGTAAGTGCTTTGGTGTAAAATTGAAATGTATACTATTTGTATTGTCTAAGCATTGGATGCACTCAGATAACAACTTTTTTGTGTTGATGTCTACAGCCATGAAACAACTTTCAAACTACTCACAATCATGTGGAAAGTTAACCTAAGGTGTTTCCATTAGGTTTGCAGTAGGTGCTTTGGTGTAAAATTGAAATGTATACTATTTGTATTGTCTAAGCATTGCATGCACTCAGATAACAACTTTTTTGTTTTGATGTGTACAGCCATGAAACAACTTTCAAACTCCTCATAATCATGTGGAAAGTTAACCTAAAGTGTTTCCATTAGGTTTGCAGTAAGTGCTTTGGTGTAAAATTGAAATGTATACTATTTGTATTGTCTTAGCATTGGATGCACTCAGATAACAACTTTTTTGTGTTGATGTCTACAGCCATGAAACAACTTTCAAACTACTCACAATCATGTGGAAAGTTAACCTAAGGTGTTTCCATTAGGTTTGCAGTAGGTGCTTTGGTGTAAAATTGAAATGTATACTATTTGTATTGTCTAAGCATTGCATGCACTCAGATAACAACTTTTTTGTTTTGATGTGTACAGCCATGAAACAACTTTCAAACTCCTCATAATCATGTGGAAAGTTAACCTAAAGTGTTTCCATTAGGTTTGCAGTAAGTGCTTTGGTGTAAAATTGAAATGTATACTATTTGTATTGTCTTAGCATTGGATGCACTCAGATAACAACTTTTTTGTGTTGATGTCTACAGCCATGAAACAACTTTCAAACTACTCACAATCATGTGGAAAGTTAACCTAAGGTGTTTCCATTAGGTTTGCAGTAGGTGCTTTGGTGTAAAATTGAAATGTATACTATTTGTATTGTCTAATCATTGCATGCACTCAGATAACAACTTTTTTGTGTTGATGTCTACAGCCATGAAACAACTTTCAAACTACTCACAATCATGTGGAAAGTTAACCTAAGGTGTTTCCATTAGGTTTGCAGTAGGTGCTTTGGTGTAAAATTGAAATGTATACTATTTGTATTGTCTAAGCATTGCATGCACTCAGATAACAACTTTTTTGTTTTGATGTGTACAGCCATGAAACAACTTTCAAACTACTCATAATCATGTGGGAAGTTAACCTAAGGTGTTTCCATTAGGTTTGCAGTAAGTGCTTTGGTGTAAAATTGAAATGTATACTATTTGTATAGTCTAAGCATTGGATGCACTCAGATAACAACTTTTTTGTGTTGATGTCTACAGCCATGAAACAACTTTCAAACTACTCACAATCATGTGGAAAGTTAACCTAAGGTGTTTCCATTAGGTTTGCAGTAGGTGCTTTGGTGTAAAATTGAAATGTATACTATTTGTATTGTCTAAGCATTGCATGCACTCAGATAACAACTTTTTTGTTTTGATGTGTACAGCCATGAAACAACTTTCAAACTACTCACAATCATGTGGAAAGTTAACCTAAAGTGTTTCCATTAGGTTTGCAGTAAGTGCTTTGGTGTAAAATTGAAATCTATACGATTTGTATTGTCTAAGCATTGGATGCTCTCAGATAACAACTTTTTTGTGTTGATGTCTACAGCCATGAAACAACTTTCAAACTACTCACAATCATGTGGAAAGTTAACCTAAGGTGTTTCCATTAGGTTTGCAGTAGGTGCTTTGGTGTAAAATTGAAATGTATACTATTTGTATTGTCTAAGCATTGCATGCACTCAGATAACAACTTTTTTGTGTTGATGTGTACAGCCATGAAACAACTTTCAAACTACTCATAATCATGTGGAAAGTTAACCTAAAGTATTTCCATTAGGTTTGCAGTAAGTGCTTTGGTGTAAAATTGAAATGTATACTATTTGTATTGTCTAATCATTGCATGCACTCAGATAACAACTTTTTTGTGTTGATGTCTACAGCCATGAAACAACTTTCAAACTACTCATAATCATGTGGAAAGTTAACCTAAAGTGTTTCCATTAGGTTTGCAGTAAGTGCTTTGGTGTAAAATTGAAATGTATACTATTTGTATTGTCTAAGCATTGGATGCACTCAGATAACAACTTTTTTGTGTTGATGTGTACAGCCATGAAACAACTTTCAAACTACTCATAATCATGTGGGAAGTTAACCTAAGGTGTTTCCATTAGGTTTGCAGTAAGTGGTTTGCAGTAAAATTGAAATGTATACTATTTGTATTGTCTAAGCATTGCATGCACTGAGATAACAACTTTTTTGTGTTGATGTCTACAGCCATGAAACAACTTTCAAACTACTCACAATCATGTGGAAAGTTAACCTAAGGTGTTTCCATTAGGTTTGCAGTAGGTGCTTTGGTGTAAAATTGAAATGTATACTATTTGTATTGTCTAAGCATTGCATGCACTCAGATAACAACTTTTTTGTTTTGATGTGTACAGCCATGAAACAACTTTCAAACTACTCATAATCATGTGGGAAGTTAACCTAAGGTGTTTCCATTATATTTGCAGTAAGTGCTTTGGTGTAAAATTGAAATGTATACTATTTGTATTGTCTAAGCATTGGATGCACTCAGATAACAACTTTTTTGTGTTGATGTCTACAGCCATGAAACAACTTTCAAACTACTCACAATCATGTGGAAAGTTAACCTAAGGTGTTTCCATTAGGTTTGCAGTAGGTGCTTTGGTGTAAAATTGAAATGTATACTATTTGTATTGTCTAAGCATTGGATGCACTCAGATAACAACTTTTTTGTGTTGATGTCTACAGCCATGAAACAACTTTCAAACTACTCACAATCATGTGGAAAGTTAACCTAAGGTGTTTCCATTAGGTTTGCAGTAGGTGCTTTGGTGTAAAATTGAAATGTATACTATTTGTATTGTCTAAGCATTGCATGCACTCAGTTAACAACTTTTTTGTTTTGATGTGTACAGCCATGAAACAACTTTCAAACTACTCATAATCATGTGGGAAGTTAACCTAAGGTGTTTCCATTAGGTTTGCAGTAAGTGCTTTGGTGTAAAATTGAAATGTATACTATTTGTATTGTCTAAGCATTGGATGCACTCAGATAACAACTTTTTTGTGTTGATGTCTACAGCCATGAAACAACTTTCAAACTACTCACAATCATGTGGAAAGTTAACCTAAGGTGTTTCCATTAGGTTTGCAGTAGGTGCTTTGGTGTAAAATTGAAATGTATACTATTTGTATTGTCTAAGCATTGCATGCACTCAGATAACAACTTTTTTGTTTTGATGTGTACAGCCATGAAACAACTTTCAAACTACTCACAATCATGTGGAAAGTTAACCTAAAGTGTTTCCATTAGGTTTGCAGTAAGTGCTTTGGTGTAAAATTGAAATGTATACGATTTGTATTGTCTAAGCATTGGATGCTCTCAGATAACAACTTTTTTGTGTTGATGTCTACAGCCATGAAACAACTTTCAAACTACTCACAATCATGTGGAAAGTTAACCTAAGGTGTTTCCATTAGGTTTGCAGTAGGTGCTTTGGTGTAAAATTGAAATGTATACTATTTGTATTGTCTAAGCATTGCATGCACTCTGATAACAACTTTTTTGTGTTGATGTGTACAGCCATGAAACAACTTTCAAACTACTCATAATCATGTGGAAAGTTAACCTAAAGTATTTCCATTAGGTTTGCAGTAAGTGCTTTGGTGTAAAATTGAAATGTATACTATTTGTATTGTCTAATCATTGCATGCACTCAGATAACAACTTTTTTGTGTTGATGTCTACAGCCATGAAACAACTTTCAAACTACTCATAATCATGTGGAAAGTTAACCTAAAGTGTTTCCATTAGGTTTGCAGTAAGTGCTTTGGTGTAAAATTGAAATATATACTATTTGTATTGTCTAAGCATTGGATGCACTCAGATAACAACTTTTTTGTGTTGATGTCTACAGCCATGAAACAACTTTCAAACTACTCATAATCATGTGGAAAGTTAACCTAAAGTGTTTCCATTAGGTTTGCAGTAAGTGCTTTGGTGTAAAATTAAAATGTATACTATTTGTATTGTCTAAACATTGCATGCACTCAGATAACAACTTTTTTGTGTTGATGTGTACAGCCATGAAACAACTTTCAAACTACTCATAATCATGTGGGAAGTTAACCTAAGGTGTTTCCATTAGGTTTGCAGTAAGTGGTTTGCAGTAAAATTGAAATGTATACTATTTGTATTGTCTAAGCATTGCATGCACTGAGATAACAACTTTTTTGTGTTGATGTCTACAGCCATGAAACAACTTTCAAACTACTCACAATCATGTGGAAAGTTAACCTAAGGTGTTTCCATTAGGTTTGCAGTAGGTGCTTTGGTGTAAAATTGAAATGTATACAATTTGTATTGTCTAAGCATTGCATGCACTCAGATAACAACTTTTTTGTTTTGATGTGTACAGCCATGAAACAACTTTCAAACTACTCATAATCATGTGGGAAGTTAACCTAAGGTGTTTCCATTAGGTTTGCAGTAAGTGCTTTGGTGTAAAATTGAAATGTATACTATTTGTATTGTCTAAGCATTGGATGCACTCAGATAACAACTTTTTTGTGTTGAT
Source organism: Mobula birostris (assembly GCF_030028105.1). Classification (NCBI taxonomy): domain Eukaryota; kingdom Metazoa; phylum Chordata; class Chondrichthyes; order Myliobatiformes; family Myliobatidae; genus Mobula; species Mobula birostris. The sequence goes on from NW_027278151.1 coordinate 309,273, forward strand.
GTCTACAGCCATGAAACAACTTTCAAACTACTCACAATCATGTGGAAAGTTAACCTAAGGTGTTTCCATTAGGTTTGCAGTAGGTGCTTTGGTGTAAAATTGAAATGTATACTATTTGTATTGTCTAAGCATTGCATGCACTCAGATAACAACTTTTTTGTGTTGATGTCTACAGCCATGAAACAACTTTCAAACTACTCATAATCATGTGGAAAGTTAACCTAAAGTGTTTCCATTAGGTTTGCAGTAAGTGCTTTGGTGTAAAATTGAAATGTATACTATTTGTATTGTCTAAGCATTGGATGCACTCAGATAACAACTTTTTTGTGTTGATGTCTACAGCCATGAAACAACTTTCAAACTACTCACAATCATGTGGAAAGTTAACCTAACGTGTTTCCATTAGGTTTGCAGTAGGTGCTTTGGTGTAAAATTGAAATGTATACTATTTGTATTGTCTAAGCATTGCATGCACTCAGATAACAACTTTTTTGTGTTGATGTCTACAGCCATGAAACAACTTTCAAACTACTCACAATCATGTGGAAAGTTAACCTAAGGTGTTTCCATTAGGTTTGCAGTAGGTGCTTTGGTGTAAAATTGAAATGTATACTATTTGTATTGTCTAAGCATTGCATGCACTCAGATAACAACTTTTTTGTTTTGATGTGTACAGCCATGAAACAACTTTCAAACTACTCATAATCATGTGGGAAGTTAACCTAAGGTGTTTCCATTAGGTTTGCAGTAGGTGCTTTGGTGTAAAATTGAAATGTATACTATTTGTATTGTCTAAGCATTGCATGCACTCAGATAACAACTTTTTTGTTTTGATGTGTACAGCCATGAAACAACTTTCAAACTACTCATAATCATGTGGGAAGTTAACCTAAGGTGTTTCCATTAGGTTTGCAGTAAGTGCTTTGGTGTAAAATTGAAATGTATACTATTTGTATTGTCTAAGCATTGGATGCACTCAGATAACAACTTTTTTGTGTTGATGTCTACAGCCATGAAACAACTTTCAAACTACTCACAATCATGTGGAAAGTTAACCTAAGGTGTTTCCATTAGGTTTGCAGTAGGTGCTTTGGTGTAAAATTGAAATGTATACTATTTGTATTGTCTAAGCATTGCATGCACTCAGATAACAACTTTTTTGTTTTGATGTGTACAGCCATGAAACAACTTTCAAACTACTCATAATCATGTGGAAAGTTAACCTAAAGTGTTTCCATTAGGTTTGCAGTAAGTGCTTTGGTGTAAAATTGAAATGTATACGATTTGTATTGTCTAAGCATTGGATGCTCTCAGATAACAACTTTTTTGTGTTGATGTCTACAGCCATGAAACAACTTTCAAACTACTCACAATCATGTGGAAAGTTAACCTAAGGTGTTTCCATTAGGTTTGCAGTAGGTGCTTTGGTGTAAAATTGAAATATATACTATTTGTATTGTCTAAGCATTGCATGCACTCAGATAACAACTTTTTTGTGTTGATGTGTACAGCCATGAAACAACTTTCAAACTACTCATAATCATGTGGAAAGTTAACCTAAAGTATTTCCATTAGGTTTGCAGTAAGTGCTTTGGTGTAAAATTGAAATGTATACTATTTGTATTGTCTAATCATTGCATGCACTCAGATAACAACTTTTTTGTGTTTATGTGTACAGCCATGAAACAACTTTCAAACTACTCATAATCATGTGGGAAGTTAACCTAAGGTGTTTCCATTAGGTTTGCAGTAAGTGGTTTGGAGTAAAATTGAAATGTATACTATTTGTATTGTCTAAGCATTGCATGCACTGAGATAACAACTTTTTTGTGTTGATGTCTACAGCCATGAAACAACTTTCAAACTACTCACAATCATGTGGAAAGTTAACCTAAGGTGTTTCCATTAGGTTTGCAGTAGGTGCTTTGGTGTAAAATTGAAATGTATACTATTTGTATTGTCTAAGCATTGCATGCACTCAGATAACAACTTTTTTGTGTTGATGTCTACAGCCATGAAACAACTTTCAAACTACTCACAATCATGTGGAAAGTTAACCTAAGGTGTTTCCATTAGGTTTGCAGTAGGTGCTTTGGTGTAAAATTGAAATGTATACTATTTGTATTGTCTAAGCATTGCATGCACTCAGATAACAACTTTTTTGTTTTCATGTGTACAGCCATGAAACAACTTTCAAACTACTCATAATCATGTGGGAAGTTAACCTAAGGTGTTTCCATTAGGTTTGCAGTAAGTGCTTTGGTGTAAAATTGAAATGTATACTATTTGTATTGTCTAAGCATTGGATGCACTCAGATAACAACTTTTTTGTGTTGATGTCTACAGCCATGAAACAACTTTCAAACTACTCACAATCATGTGGAAAGTTAACCTAAGGTGTTTCCATTAGGTTTGCAGTAGGTGCTTTGGTGTAAAATTGAAATGTATACTATTTGTATTGTCTAAGCATTGCATGCACTCAGATAACAACTTTTTTGTTTTGATGTGTACAGCCATGAAACAACTTTCAAACTACTCATAATCATGTGGAAAGTTAACCTAAAGTGTTTCCATTAGGTTTGCAGTAAGTGCTTTGGTGTAAAATTGAAATGTATACGATTTGTATTGTCTAAGCATTGGATGCTCTCAGATAACAACTTTTTTGTGTTGATGTCTACAGCCATGAAACAACTTTCAAACTACTCACAATCATGTGGAAAGTTAACCTAAGGTGTTTCCATTAGGTTTGCAGTAGGTGCTTTGGTGTAAAATTGAAATGTATACTATTTGTATTGTCTAAGCATTGCATGCACTCAGATAACAACTTTTTTGTGTTGATGTGTACAGCCATGAAACAGCTTTCAAACTACTCATAATCATGTGGAAAGTTAACCTAAAGTATTTCCATTAGGTTTGCAGTAAGTGCTTTGGTGTAAAATTGAAATGAATACTATTTGTATTGTCTAATCATTGCATGCACTCAGATAACAACTTTTTTGTGTTGATGTGTACAGCCATGAAACAACTTTCAAACTACTCATAATCATGTGGGAAGTTAACCTAAGGTGTTTCCATTAGGTTTGCAGTAAGTGGTTTGGAGTAAAATTGAAATGTATACTATTTGTATTGTCTAAGCATTGCATGCACTGAGATAACAACTTTTTTGTGTTGATGTCTACAGCCATGAAACAACTTTCAAACTACTCACAATCATGTGGAAAGTTAACCTAAGGTGTTTCCATTAGGTTTGCAGTAGGTGCTTTGGTGTAAAATTGAAATGTATACTATTTGTATTGTCTAAGCATTGCATGCACTCAGATAACAACTTTTTTGTTTTGATGTGTACAGCCATGAAACAACTTTCAAACTACTCATAATCATGTGGGAAGTTAACCTAAGGTGTTTCCATTAGGTTTGCAGTAAGTGCTTTGGTGTAAAATTGAAATGTATACTATCTGTATTGTCTAAGCATTGGATGCACTCAGATAACAACTTTTTTGTGTTGATGTCTACAGCCATGAAACAACTTTCAAACTACTCACAATCATGTGGAAAGTTAACCTAAGGTGTTTCCATTAGGTTTGCAGTAGGTGCTTTGGTGTAAAATTGAAATGTATACTATTTGTATTGTCTAAGCATTGCATGCACTCAAATAACAACTTTTTTGTTTTGATGTGTACAGCCATGAAACAACTTTCAAACTACACATAATCATGTGGAAAGTTAACCTAAAGTGTTTCCATTAGGTTTGCAGTAAGTGCTTTGGTGTAAAATTGAAATGTATACTATTTGTATTGTCTAAGCATTGGATGCACTCAGATAACAACTTTTTTGTGTTGATGTCTACAGCCATGAAACAACTTTCAAACTACTCACAATCATGTGGAAAGTTAACCTAAGGTGTTTCCATTAGGTTTGCAGTAGGTGCTTTGGTGTAAAATTGAAATGTATACTATTTGTATTGTCTAAGCATTGCATGCACTCAGATAACAACTTTTTTGTGTTGATGTGTACAGCCATGAAACAACTTTCAAACTACTCATAATCATGTGGGAAGTTAACCTAAGGTGTTTCCATTAGGTTTGCAGTAAGTGGTTTGGAGTAAAATTGAAATGTATACTATTTGTATTGTCTAAGCATTGCATGCACTGAGATAACAACTTTTTTGTGTTGATGTCTACAGCCATGAAACAACTTTCAAACTACTCATAATCATGTGGAAAGTTAACCTAAAGTGTTTCCATTAGGTTTGCAGTAAGTGCTTTGGTGTAAAATTGAAATGTATACTATTTGTATTGTCTAAGCATTGGATGCACTCAGATAACAACTTTTTTGTGTTGATGTCTACAGCCATGAAACAACTTTCAAACTACTCATAATCATGTGGAAAGTTAACCTAAAGTGTTTCCATTAGGTTTGCAGTAAGTGCTTTGGTGTAAAATTGAAATGTATACTATTTGTATTGTCTAAACATTGCATGCACTCAGATAACAACTTTTTTGTGTTGATGTGTACAGCCATGAAACAACTTTCAAACTACTCATAATCATGTGGGAAGTTAACCTAAGGTGTTTCCATTAGGTTTGCAGTAAGTGGTTTGCAGTAAAATTGAAATGTATACTATTTGTATTGTCTAAGCATTGCATGCACTGAGATAACAACTTTTTTGTGTTGATGTCTACAGCCATGAAACAACTTTCAAACTACTCACAATCATGTGGAAAGTTAACCTAAGGTGTTTCCATTAGGTTTGCAGTAGGTGCTTTGGTGTAAAATTGAAATGTATACTATTTGTATTGTCTAAGCATTGCATGCACTCAGATAACAACTTTTTTGTTTTGATGTGTACAGCCATGAAACAACTTTCAAACTACTCATAATCATGTGGGAAGTTAACCTAAGGTGTTTCCATTAGGTTTGCAGTAAGTGCTTTGGTGTAAAATTGAAATGTATACTATTTGTATTGTCTAAGCATTGGATGCACTCAGATAACAACTTTTTTGTGTTGATGTCTACAGCCATGAAACAACTTTCAAACTACTCACAATCATGTGGAAAGTTAACCTAAGGTGTTTCCATTAGGTTTGCAGTAGGTGCTTTGGTGTAAAATTGAAATGTATACTATTTGTATTGTCTAAGCATTGCATGCACTCAGATAACAACTTTTTTGTTTTGATGTGTACAGCCATGAAACAACTTTCAAACTCCTCATAATCATGTGGAAAGTTAACCTAAAGTGTTTCCATTAGGTTTGCAGTAAGTGCTTTGGTGTAAAATTGAAATGTATACTATTTGTATTGTCTAAGCATTGGATGCACTCAGATAACAACTTTTTTGTGTTGATGTCTACAGCCATGAAACAACTTTCAAACTACTCACAATCATGTGGAAAGTTAACCTAAGGTGTTTCCATTAGGTTTGCAGTAGGTGCTTTGGTGTAAAATTGAAATGTATACTATTTGTATTGTCTAAGCATTGCATGCACTCAGATAACAACTTTTTTGTGTTGATGTCTACAGCCATGAAACAACTTTCAAACTACTCACAATCATGTGGAAAGTTAACCTAAGGTGTTTCCATTAGGTTTGCAGTAGGTGCTTTGGTGTAAAATTGAAATGTATACTATTTGTATTCTCTAAGCATTGCATGCACTCAGATAACAACTTTTTTGTTTTGATGTGTACAGCCATGAAACAACTTTCAAACTACTCATAATCATGTGGGAAATTAACCTAAGGTGTTTCCATTAGGTTTGCAGTAAGTGCTTTGGTGTAAAATTGAAATGTATACTATTTGTATTGTCTAAGCATTGGATGCACTCAGATAACAACTTTTTTGTGTTGATGTCTACAGCCATGAAACAACTTTCAAACTACTCACAATCATGTGGAAAGTTAACCTAAGGTGTTTCCATTAGGTTTGCAGTAGGTGCTTTGGTGTAAAATTGAAATGTATACTATTTGTATTGTCTAAGCATTGCATGCACTCAGATAACAACTTTTTTGTTTTGATGTGTACAGCCATGAAACAACTTTCAAACTACTCATAATCATGTGGAAAGTTAACCTAAAGTGTTTCCATTAGGTTTGCAGTAAGTGCTTTGGTGTAAAATTGAAATGTATACGATTTGTATTGTCTAAGCATTGGATGCTCTCAGATAACAACTTTTTTGTGTTGATGTCTACAGCCATGAAACAACTTTCAAACTACTCACAATCATGTGGAAAGATAACCTAAGGTGTTTCCATTAGGTTTGCAGTAGGTGCTTTGGTGTAAAATTGAAATGTATACTATTTGTATTGTCTAAGCATTGCATGCACTCAGATAACAACTTTTTTGTGTTGATGTGTAGAGCCATGAAACAACTTTCAAACTACTCATAATCATGTGGAAAGTTAACCTAAAGTATTTCCATTAGGTTTGCAGTAAGTGCTTTGGTGTAAAATTGAAATGTATACTATTTGTATTGTCTAATCATTGCATGCACTCAGATAACAACTTTTTTGTGTTGATGTGTACAGCCATGAAACAACTTTCAAACTACTCATAATCATGTGGGAAGTTAACTTAAGGTGTTTCCATTAGGTTTGCAGTAAGTGGTTTGGAGTAAAATTGAAATGTATACTATTTGTATTGTCTAAGCATTGCATGCACTCAGATAACAACTTTTTTGTGTTGATGTCTACAGCCATGAAACAACTTTCAAACTACTCACAATCATGTGGAAAGTTAACCTAAGGTGTTTCCATTAGGTTTGCAGTAGGTGCTTTGGTGTAAAATTGAAATGTATACTATTTGTATTGTCTAAGCATTGCATGCACTCAGATAACAACTTTTTTGTTTTGATGTGTACAGCCATGAAACAACTTTCAAACTACTCATAATCATGTGGGAAGTTAACCTAAGGTGTTTCCATTAGGTTTGCAGTAAGTGGTTTGGAGTAAAATTGAAATGTATACTATTTGTATTGTCTAAGCATTGCATGCACTGAGATAACAACTTTTTTGTGTTGATGTCTACAGCCATGAAACAACTTTCAAACTACTCATAATCATGTGGAAAGTTAACCTAAAGTGTTTCCATTAGGTTTGCAGTAAGTGCTTTGGTGTAAAATTGAAATGTATACTATTTGTATTGTCTAAGCATTGGATGCACTCAGATAACAACTTTTTTGTGTTGATGTCTACAGCCATGAAACAACTTTCAAACTACTCACAATCATGTGGAAAGTTAACTTAAGGTGTTTCCATTAGGTTTGCAGTAGGTGCTTTGGTGTAAAATTGAAATGTATACTATTTGTATTGTCTAAGCATTGCATGCACTCAGATAACAACTTTTTTGTGTTGATGTGTACAGCCATGAAACAACTTTCAAACTACTCATAATCATGTGGAAAGTTAACCTAAAGTGTTTCCATTAGGTTTGCAGTAAGTGCTTTGGTGTAAAATTGAAATGTATACTATTTGTATTGTCTAAGCATTGCATGCACTCAGATAACAACTTTTTTGTTTTGATGTGTACAGCCATGAAACAACTTTCAAACTCCTCATAATCATGTGGAAAGTTAACCTAAAGTGTTTCCATTAGGTTTGCAGTAAGTGCTTTGGTGTAAAATTGAAATGTATACTATTTGTATTGTCTAAGCATTGGATGCACTCAGATAACAACTTTTTTGTGTTGATGTGTACAGCCATGAAACAACTTTCAAACTACTCATAATCATGTGGGAAGTTAACCTAAGGTGTTTCCATTAGGTTTGCAGTAAGTGGTTTGGAGTAAAATTGAAATGTATACTATTTGTATTGTCTAAGCATTGCATGCACTGAGATAACAACTTTTTTGTGTTGATGTCTACAGCCATGAAACAACTTTCAAACTACTCACAATCATGTGGAAAGTTAACCTAAGGTGTTTCCATTAGGTTTGCAGTAGGTGCTTTGGTGTAAAATTGAAATGTATACTATTTGTATTGTCTAAGCATTGCATGCACTCAGATAACAACTTTTTTGTTTTGATGTGTACAGCCATGAAACAACTTTCAAACTACTCATAATCATGTGGGAAGTTAACCTAAGGTGTTTCCATTAGGTTTGCAGTAAGTGCTTTGGTGTAAAATTGAAATGTATACTATCTGTATTGTCTAAGCATTGGATGCACTCAGATAACAACTTTTTTGTGTTGATGTCTACAGCCATGAAACAACTTTCAAACTACTCACAATCATGTGGAAAGTTAACCTAAGGTGTTTCCATTAGGTTTGCAGTAGGTGCTTTGGTGTAAAATTGAAATGTATACTATTTGTATTGTCTAAGCATTGCATGCACTCAGATAACAACTTTTTTGTTTTGATGTGTACAGCCATGAAACAACTTTCAAACTACACATAATCATGTGGAAAGTTAACCTAAAGTGTTTCCATTAGGTTTGCAGTAAGTGCTTTGGTGTAAAATTGAAATGTATACTATTTGTATTGTCTAAGCATTGGATGCACTCAGATAACAACTTTTTTGTGTTGATGTCTACAGCCATGAAACAACTTTCAAACTACTCACAATCATGTGGAAAGTTAACCTAAGGTGTTTCCATTAGGTTTGCAGTAGGTGCTTTGGTGTAAAATTGAAATGTATACTATTTGTATTGTCTAAGCATTGCATGCACTCAGATAACAACTTTTTTGTGTTGATGTGTACAGCCATGAAACAACTTTCAAACTACTCATAATCATGTGGGAAGTTAACCTAAGGTGTTTCCATTAGGTTTGCAGTAAGTGGTTTGGAGTAAAATTGAAATGTATACTATTTGTATTGTCTAAGCATTGCATGCACTGAGATAACAACTTTTTTGTGTTGATGTCTACAGCCATGAAACAACTTTCAAACTACTCATAATCATGTGGAAAGTTAACCTAAAGTGTTTCCATTAGGTTTGCAGTAAGTGCTTTGGTGTAAAATTGAAATGTATACTATTTGTATTGTCTAAGCATTGGATGCACTCAGATAACAACTTTTTTGTGTTGATGTCTACAGCCATGAAACAACTTTCAAACTACTCATAATCATGTGGAAAGTTAACCTAAAGTGTTTCCATTAGGTTTGCAGTAAGTGCTTTGGTGTAAAATTGAAATGTATACTATTTGTATTGTCTAAACATTGCATGCACTCAGATAACAACTTTTTTGTGTTGATGTGTACAGCCATGAAACAACTTTCAAACTACTCATAATCATGTGGGAAGTTAACCTAAGGTGTTTCCATTAGGTTTGCAGTAAGTGGTTTGCAGTAAAATTGAAATGTATACTATTTGTATTGTCTAAGCATTGCATGCACTGAGATAACAACTTTTTTGTGTTGATGTCTACAGCCATGAAACAACTTTCAAACTACTCACAATCATGTGGAAAGTTAACCTAAGGTGTTTCCATTAGGTTTGCAGTAGGTGCTTTGGTGTAAAATTGAAATGTATACTATTTGTATTGTCTAAGCATTGCATGCACTCAGATAACAACTTTTTTGTTTTGATGTGTACAGCCATGAAACAACTTTCAAACTACTCATAATCATGTGGGAAGTTAACCTAAGGTGTTTCCATTAGGTTTGCAGTAAGTGCTTTGGTGTAAAATTGAAATGTATACTATTTGTATTGTCTAAGCATTGGATGCACTCAGATAACAACTTTTTTGTGTTGATGTCTACAGCCATGAAACAACTTTCAAACTACTCACAATCATGTGGAAAGTTAACCTAAGGTGTTTCCATTAGGTTTGCAGTAGGTGCTTTGGTGTAAAATTGAAATGTATACTATTTGTATTGTCTAAGCATTGCATGCACTCAGATAACAACTTTTTTGTTTTGATGTGTACAGCCATGAAACAACTTTCAAACTCCTCATAATCATGTGGAAAGTTAACCTAAAGTGTTTCCATTAGGTTTGCAGTAAGTGCTTTGGTGTAAAATTGAAATGTATACTATTTGTATTGTCTAAGCATTGGATGCACTCAGATAACAACTTTTTTGTGTTGATGTCTACAGCCATGAAACAACTTTCAAACTACTCACAATCATGTGGAAAGTTAACCTAAGGTGTTTCCATTAGGTTTGCAGTAGGTGCTTTGGTGTAAAATTGAAATGTATACTATTTGTATTGTCTAAGCATTGCATGCACTCAGATAACAACTTTTTTGTGTTGATGTGTACAGCCATGAAACAACTTTCAAACTACTCATAATCATGTGGGAAGTTAACCTAAGGTGTTTCCATTAGGTTTGCAGTAAGTGGTTTGCAGTAAAATTGAAATGTATACTATTTGTATTGTCTAAGCATTGCATGCACTGAGATAACAACTTTTTTGTGTTGATGTCTACAGCCATGAAACAACTTTCAAACTACTCACAATCATGTGGAAAGTTAACCTAAGGTGTTTCCATTAGGTTTGCAGTAGGTGCTTTGGTGTAAAATTGAAATGTATACTATTTCTATTGTCTAAGCATTGCATGCACTCAGATAACAACTTTTTTGTTTTGATGTGTACAGCCATGAAACAACTTTCAAACTACTCATAATCATGTGGGAAGTTAACCTAAGGTGTTTCCATTAGGTTTGCAGTAAGTGCTTTGGTGTAAAATTGAAATGTATACTATTTGTATTGTCTAAGCATTGGATGCACTCAGATAACAACTTTTTTGTGTTGATGTCTACAGCCATGAAACAACTTTCAAACTACTCACAATCATGTGGAAAGTTAACCTAAGGTGTTTCCATTAGGTTTGCAGTAGGTGCTTTGGTGTAAAATTGAAATGTATACTATTTGTATTGTCTAAGCATTGCATGCACTCAGATAACAACTTTTTTGTTTTGATGTGTACAGCCATGAAACAACTTTCAAACTCCTCATAATCATGTGGAAAGTTAACCTAAAGTGTTTCCATTAGGTTTGCAGTAAGTGCTTTGGTGTAAAATTGAAATGTATACTATTTGTATTGTCTAAGCATTGGATGCACTCAGATAACAACTTTTTTGTGTTGATGTCTACAGCCATGAAACAACTTTCAAACTACTCACAATCATGTGGAAAGTTAACCTAAGGTGTTTCCATTAGGTTTGCAGTAGGTGCTTTGGTGTAAAATTGAAATGTATACTATTTGTATTGTCTAAGCATTGCATGCACTCAGATAACAACTTTTTTGTGTTGATGTCTACAGCCATGAAACAACTTTCAAACTACTCACAATCATGTGGAAAGTTAACCTAAGGTGTTTCCATTAGGTTTGCAGTAGGTGCTTTGGTGTAAAATTGAAATGTATACTATTTGTATTCTCTAAGCATTGCATGCACTCAGATAACAACTTTTTTGTTTTGATGTGTACAGCCATGAAACAACTTTCAAACTACTCATAATCATGTGGGAAATTAACCTAAGGTGTTTCCATTAGGTTTGCAGTAAGTGCTTTGGTGTAAAATTGAAATGTATACTATTTGTATTGTCTAAGCATTGGATGCACTCAGATAACAACTTTTTTGTGTTGATGTCTACAGCCATGAAACAACTTTCAAACTACTCACAATCATGTGGAAAGTTAACCTAAGGTGTTTCCATTAGGTTTGCAGTAGGTGCTTTGGTGTAAAATTGAAATGTATACTATTTGTATTGTCTAAGCATTGCATGCACTCAGATAACAACTTTTTTGTTTTGATGTGTACAGCCATGAAACAACTTTCAAACTACTCATAATCATGTGGAAAGTTAACCTAAAGTGTTTCCATTAGGTTTGCAGTAAGTGCTTTGGTGTAAAATTGAAATGTATACGATTTGTATTGTCTAAGCATTGGATGCTCTCAGATAACAACTTTTTTGTGTTGATGTCTACAGCCATGAAACAACTTTCAAACTACTCACAATCATGTGGAAAGTTAACCTAAGGTGTTTCCATTAGGTTTGCAGTAGGTGCTTTGGTGTAAAATTGAAATGTATACTATTTGTATTGTCTAAGCATTGCATGCACTCAGATAACAACTTTTTTGTGTTGATGTGTAGAGCCATGAAACAACTTTCAAACTACTCATAATCATGTGGAAAGTTAACCTAAAGTATTTCCATTAGGTTTGCAGTAAGTGCTTTGGTGTAAAATTGAAATGTATACTATTTGTATTGTCTAATCATTGCATGCACTCAGATAACAACTTTTTTGTGTTGATGTGTACAGCCATGAAACAACTTTCAAACTACTCATAATCATGTGGGAAGTTAACTTAAGGTGTTTCCATTAGGTTTGCAGTAAGTGGTTTGGAGTAAAATTGAAATGTATACTATTTGTATTGTCTAAGCATTGCATGCACTCAGATAACAACTTTTTTGTGTTGATGTCTACAGCCATGAAACAACTTTCAAACTACTCACAATCATGTGGAAAGTTAACCTAAGGTGTTTCCATTAGGTTTGCAGTAGGTGCTTTGGTGTAAAATTGAAATGTATACTATTTGTATTGTCTAAGCATTGCATGCACTCAGATAACAACTTTTTTGTTTTGATGTGTACAGCCATGAAACACTTTCAAACTACTCATAATCATGTGGGAAGTTAACCTAAGGTGTTTCCATTAGGTTTGCAGTAAGTGGTTTGGAGTAAAATTGAAATGTATACTATTTGTATTGTCTAAGCATTGCATGCACTGAGATAACAACTTTTTTGTGTTGATGTCTACAGCCATGAAACAACTTTCAAACTACTCATAATCATGTGGAAAGTTAACCTAAAGTGTTTCCATTAGGTTTGCAGTAAGTGCTTTGGTGTAAAATTGAAATGTATACTATTTGTATTGTCTAAGCATTGGATGCACTCAGATAACAACTTTTTTCTGTTGATGTCTACAGCCATGAAACAACTTTCAAACTACTCACAATCATGTGGAAAGTTAACTTAAGGTGTTTCCATTAGGTTTGCAGTAGGTGCTTTGGTGTAAAATTGAAATGTATACTATTTGTATTGTCTAAGCATTGCATGCACTCAGATAACAACTTTTTTGTGTTGATGTGTACAGCCATGAAACAACTTTCAAACTACTCATAATCATGTGGAAAGTTAACCTAAAGTGTTTCCATTAGGTTTGCAGTAAGTGCTTTGGTGTAAAATTGAAATGTATACTATTTGTATTGTCTAAGCATTGCATGCACTCAGATAACAACTTTTTTGTTTTGATGTGTACAGCCATGAAACAACTTTCAAACTCCTCATAATCATGTGGAAAGTTAACCTAAAGTGTTTCCATTAGGTTTGCAGTAAGTGCTTTGGTGTAAAATTGAAATGTATACTATTTGTATTGTCTAAGCATTGGATGCACTCAGATAACAACTTTTTTGTGTTGATGTCTACAGCCATGAAACAACTTTCAAACTACTCACAATCATGTGGAAAGTTAACCTAAGGTGTTTCCATTAGGTTTGCAGTAGGTGCTTTGGTGTAAAATTGAAATGTATACTATTTGTATTGTCTAAGCATTGCATGCACTCAGATAACAACTTTTTTGTGTTGATGTCTACAGCCATGAAACAACTTTCAAACTACTCACAATCATGTGGAAAGTTAACCTAAGGTGTTTCCATTAGGTTTGCAGTAGGTGCTTTGGTGTAAAATTGAAATGTATACTATTTGTATTGTCTAAGCATTGCATGCACTCAGATAACAACTTTTTTGTTTTGATGTGTACAGCCATGAAACAACTTTCAAACTACTCATAATCATGTGGAAAGTTAACCTAAAGTGTTTCCATTAGGTTTGCAGTAAGTGCTTTGGTGTAAAATTGAAATGTATACGATTTGTATTGTCTAAGCATTGGATGCTCTCAGATAACAACTTTTTTGTGTTGATGTCTACAGCCATGAAACAACTTTCAAACTACTCACAATCATGTGGAAAGTTAACCTAAGGTGTTTCCATTAGGTTTGCAGTAGGTGCTTTGGTGTAAAATTGAAATGTATACTATTTGTATTGTCTAAGCATTGCATGCACTCAGATAACAACTTTTTTGTGTTGATGTGTAGAGCCATGAAACAACTTTCAAACTACTCATAATCATGTGGAAAGTTAACCTAAAGTATTTCCATTAGGTTTGCAGTAAGTGCTTTGGTGTAAAATTGAAATGTATACTATTTGTATTGTCTAATCATTGCATGCACTCAGATAACAACTTTTTTGTGTTGATGTGTACAGCCATGAAACAACTTTCAAACTACTCATAATCATGTGGGAAGTTAACTTAAGGTGTTTCCATTAGGTTTGCAGTAAGTGGTTTGGAGTAAAATTGAAATGTATACTATTTGTATTGTCTAAGCATTGCATGCACTCAGATAACAACTTTTTTGTGTTGATGTCTACAGCCATGAAACAACTTTCAAACTACTCACAATCATGTGGAAAGTTAACCTAAGGTGTTTCCATTAGGTTTGCAGTAGGTGCTTTGGTGTAAAATTGAAATGTATACTATTTGTATTGTCTAAGCATTGCATGCACTCAGATAACAACTTTTTTGTTTTGATGTGTACAGCCATGAAACAACTTTCAAACTACTCATAATCATGTGGGAAGTTAACCTAAGGTGTTTCCATTAGGTTTGCAGTAAGTGGTTTGGAGTAAAATTGAAATGTATACTATTTGTATTGTCTAAGCATTGCATGCACTGAGATAACAACTTTTTTGTGTTGATGTCTACAGCCATGAAACAACTTTCAAACTACTCATAATCATGTGGAAAGTTAACCTAAAGTGTTTCCATTAGGTTTGCAGTAAGTGCTTTGGTGTAAAATTGAAATGTATACTATTTGTATTGTCTAAGCATTGGATGCACTCAGATAACAACTTTTTTGTGTTGATGTCTACAGCCATGAAACAACTTTCAAACTACTCACAATCATGTGGAAAGTTAACTTAAGGTGTTTCCATTAGGTTTGCAGTAGGTGCTTTGGTGTAAAATTGAAATGTATACTATTTGTATTGTCTAAGCATTGCATGCACTCAGATAACAACTTTTTTGTGTTGATGTGTACAGCCATGAAACAACTTTCAAACTACTCATAATCATGTGGAAAGTTAACCTAAAGTGTTTCCATTAGGTTTGCAGTAAGTGCTTTGGTGTAAAATTGAAATGTATACTATTTGTATTGTCTAAGCATTGCATGCACTCAGATAACAACTTTTTTGTGTTGATGTGTACAGCCATGAAACAACTTTCAAACTACTCATAATCATGTGGGAAGTTAACCTAAGGTGTTTCCATTAGGTTTGCAGTAAGTACTTTGGTGTAAAATTGAAATGTATACTGCTTTTATGTCAAAGCATTCTATTCACTGTGAAATCAACTTTTTTGTCTTTATGTGCACAGTAATGAAACAACTTTCAGACATCTCAGAATCATGTGGGAAGTTAATCTAAGTTGTTTCCATTAGGTTTGCAGTAAGTGCTTTGGTGTAAAATTGAAATGTATACTATTTGTATTGTCTAAGCATTGCATGCACTTAGATAGCAACTTTTTTGTGTTGATGTGTACAGCCATGAAACAACTTTCAAACTACTCATAATCATGTGGAAAGTTAACCTAAAGTGTTTCCATTAGGGTTCCAGTAAGTGCTTTGGTGTAAAATTGAAATGTATACTATTTGTATTGTCTAAGCATTGCATGCACTGAGATAACAACTTTTTTGTGTTGATGTGTACAGCCATGAAACAACTTTCAAACTACTCATAATCATGTGGGAAGTTAACCTAAGGTGTTTCCATTAGGTTTGCAGTAAGTACTTTGGTGTAAAATTGAAATGTATACTACTTTTATGTCAAAGCATTCTATTCACTGTGAAATCAACTTTTTTGTCTTTATGTGCACAGGTATGAAACAACTTTCAGACATATCAGAATCATTTGGGAAGTTAACCTAAAGTGTTTCCATTAGGTTTGCAGTAAGTGCTTTGGTGTAAAATTGAAATGTATACTATTTGTATTGTCTAAGCATTGCATGCACTGAGATAACAACTTTTTTGTGTTGATGTGTACAGCCATGACACAACTTTCAAACTACTCATAATCATGTGGGAAGTTAACCTAAGGTGTTTCCATTAGGTTTGCAGTAAGTGCTTTGGAGTAAAATTGAAATGTATACTATTTGTATTGTCTAAGCATTGCATGCACTGAGATAACAACTTTTTTGTGTTGATGTCTACAGCCATGAAACAACTTTCAAACTACTCACAATCATGTGGAAAGTTAACCTAAGGTGTTTCCATTAGGTTTGCAGTAGGTGCTTTGGTGTAAAATTCAGATGTGTACTACCTTAATGTCAGAGCATAGTAGTACTGAGAAAGTAACTTTTTTGTCTTGATGAACTGAGGCATGAAACAACTATAAACCTAGTCATACTCATCTGGTAAGTTAACCAAATGTGTTTGCATTAGGTTTGCAGTCAAGACTTTTGAGTACAATTGAAATGTATACTACTTTTATGTCAAAGCATTCTATTCACTGTGAAATCAACTTTTTTGTCTTTATGTGCACAGGTATGAAACAACTTTCAGACATCTCAGAATCATGTGGGAAGTTAACCTAAAGTGTTTCCATTAGGTTTGCAGTAAGTGCTTTGGTGTAAAATTGAAATGTATACTATTTGTATTGTCTAAGCATTGCATGCACTGAGATAACAACCTTTTTGTGTTGATGTCTACAGCCATGAAACAACTTTCAAACTACTCACAATCATGTGGAAAGTTAACCTAAGGTGTTTCCATTAGGTTTGCAGTAGGTGCTTTGGAGTAAAATTGAAATGTATACTATTTGTATTGTCTAAGCATTGCATGCACTCAGATAACAACTTTTTTGTGTTGATGTCTACAGCCATGAAACAACTTTCAAACTACTCACAATCATGTGGAAAGTTAACCTAAGGTGTTTCCATTAGGTTTGCAGTAGGTGCTTTGGTGTAAAATTGAAATGTATACTATTTGTATTGTCTAAGCATTGCATGCACTCAGATAACAACTTTTTTGTTTTGATGTGTACAGCCATGAAACAACTTTCAAACTACTCATAATCATGTGGGAAGTTAACCTAAGGTGTTTCCATTAGGTTTGCAGTAAGTGCTTTGGTGTAAAATTGAAATGTATACTATTTGTATTGTCTAAGCATTGGATGCACTCAGATAACAACTTTTTTGTGTTGATGTCTACAGCCATGAAACAACTTTCAAACTACTCACAATCATGTGGAAAGTTAACCTAAGGTGTTTCCATTAGGTTTGCAGTAGGTGCTTTGGTGTAAAATTGAAATGTATACTATTTGTATTGTCTAAGCATTGGATGCACTCAGATAACAACTTTTTTGTGTTGATGTGTACAGCCATGAAACAACTTTCAAACTACTCACAATCATGTGGAAAGTTAACTTAAGGTGTTTCCATTAGGTTTGCAGTAGGTGCTTTGGTGTAAAATTGAAATGTATACTATTTGTATTGTCTAAGCATTGCATGCACTCAGATAACAACTTTTTTGTGTTGATGTGTACAGCCATGAAACAACTTTCAAACTACTCATAATCATGTGGAAAGTTAACCTAAAGTGTTTCCATTAGGTTTGCAGTAAGTGCTTTGGTGTAAAATTGAAATGTATACTATTTGTATTGTCTAAGCATTGCATGCACTCAGATAACAACTTTTTTGTGTTGATGTGTACAGCCATGAAACAACTTTCAAACTACTCATAATCATGTGGGAAGTTAACCTAAGGTGTTTCCATTAGGTTTGCAGTAAGTACTTTGGTGTAAAATTGAAATGTATACTGCTTTTATGTCAAAGCATTCTATTCACTGTGAAATCAACTTTTTTGTCTTTATGTGCACAGTAATGAAACAACTTTCAGACATCTCAGAATCATGTGGGAAGTTAATCTAAGTTGTTTCCATTAGGTTTGCAGTAAGTGCTTTGGTGTAAAATTGAAATGTATACTATTTGTATTGTCTAAGCATTGCATGCACTTAGATAGCAACTTTTTTGTGTTGATGTGTACAGCCATGAAACAACTTTCAAACTACTCATAATCATGTGGAAAGTTAACCTAAAGTGTTTCCATTAGGGTTCCAGTAAGTGCTTTGGTGTAAAATTGAAATGTATACTATTTGTATTGTCTAAGCATTGCATGCACTGAGATAACAACTTTTTTGTGTTGATGTGTACAGCCATGAAACAACTTTCAAACTACTCATAATCATGTGGGAAGTTAACCTAAGGTGTTTCCATTAGGTTTGCAGTAAGTACTTTGGTGTAAAATTGAAATGTATACTACTTTTATGTCAAAGCATTCTATTCACTGTGAAATCAACTTTTTTGTCTTTATGTGCACAGGTATGAAACAACTTTCAGACATATCAGAATCATTTGGGAAGTTAACCTAAAGTGTTTCCATTAGGTTTGCAGTAAGTGCTTTGGTGTAAAATTGAAATGTATACTATTTGTATTGTCTAAGCATTGCATGCACTGAGATAACAACTTTTTTGTGTTGATGTGTACAGCCATGACACAACTTTCAAACTACTCATAATCATGTGGGAAGTTAACCTAAGGTGTTTCCATTAGGTTTGCAGTAAGTGCTTTGGAGTAAAATTGAAATGTATACTATTTGTATTGTCTAAGCATTGCATGCACTGAGATAACAACTTTTTTGTGTTGATGTCTACAGCCATGAAACAACTTTCAAACTACTCACAATCATGTGGAAAGTTAACCTAAGGTGTTTCCATTAGGTTTGCAGTAGGTGCTTTGGTGTAAAATTCAGATGTGTACTACCTTAATGTCAGAGCATAGTAGTACTGAGAAAGTAACTTTTTTGTCTTGATGAACTGAGGCATGAAACAACTATAAACCTAGTCATACTCATCTGGTAAGTTAACCAAATGTGTTTGCATTAGGTTTGCAGTCAAGACTTTTGAGTACAATTGAAATGTATACTACTTTTATGTCAAAGCATTCTATTCACTGTGAAATCAACTTTTTTGTCTTTATGTGCACAGGTATGAAACAACTTTCAGACATCTCAGAATCATGTGGGAAGTTAACCTAAAGTGTTTCCATTAGGTTTGCAGTAAGTGCTTTGGTGTAAAATTGAAATGTATACTATTTGTATTGTCTAAGCATTGCATGCACTGAGATAACAACCTTTTTGTGTTGATGTCTACAGCCATGAAACAACTTTCAAACTACTCACAATCATGTGGAAAGTTAACCTAAGGTGTTTCCATTAGGTTTGCAGTAGGTGCTTTGGAGTAAAATTGAAATGTATACTATTTGTATTGTCTAAGCATTGCATGCACTCAGATAACAACTTTTTTGTGTTGATGTCTACAGCCATGAAACAACTTTCAAACTACTCACAATCATGTGGAAAGTTAACCTAAGGTGTTTCCATTAGGTTTGCAGTAGGTGCTTTGGTGTAAAATTGAAATGTATACTATTTGTATTGTCTAAGCATTGCATGCACTCAGATAACAACTTTTTTGTTTTGATGTGTACAGCCATGAAACAACTTTCAAACTACTCATAATCATGTGGGAAGTTAACCTAAGGTGTTTCCATTAGGTTTGCAGTAAGTGCTTTGGTGTAAAATTGAAATGTATACTATTTGTATTGTCTAAGCATTGGATGCACTCAGATAACAACTTTTTTGTGTTGATGTCTACAGCCATGAAACAACTTTCAAACTACTCACAATCATGTGGAAAGTTAACCTAAGGTGTTTCCATTAGGTTTGCAGTAGGTGCTTTGGTGTAAAATTGAAATGTATACTATTTGTATTGTCTAAGCATTGCATGCACTCAGATAACAACTTTTTTGTTTTGATGTGTACAGCCATGAAACAACTTTCAAACTACTCATAATCATGTGGAAAGTTAACCTAAAGTGTTTCCATTAGGTTTGCAGTAAGTGCTTTGGTGTAAAATTGAAATGTATACGATTTGTATTGTCTAAGCATTGGATGCACTCAGATAACAACTTTTTTGTGTTGATGTCTACAGCCATGAAACAACTTTCAAACTACTGACAATCATGTGGAAAGTTAACCTAAGGTGTTTCCATTAGGTTTGCAGTAGGTGCTTTGGTGTAAAATTGAAATGTATACTATTTGTATTGTCTAAGCATTGCATGCACTCAGATAACAACTTTTTTGTGTTGATGTGTACAGCCATGAAACAACTTTCAAACTACTCATAATCATGTGGAAAGTTAACCTAAAGTATTTCCATTAGGTTTGCAGTAAGTGCTTTGGTGTAAAATTGAAATGTATACTATTTGTATTGTCTAATCATTGCATGCACTCAGATAACAACTTTTTTGTGTTGATGTGTACAGCCATGAAACAACTTTCAAACTACTCATAATCATGTGGGAAGTTAACCTAAGGTGTTTCCATTAGGTTTGCAGTAAGTGGTTTGGAGTAAAATTGAAATGTATACTATTTGTATTGTCTAAGCATTGCATGCACTGAGATAACAACTTTTTTGTGTTGATGTCTACAGCCATGAAACAACTTTCAAACTACTCACAATCATGTGGAAAGTTAACCTAAGGTGTTTCCATTAGGTTTGCAGTAGGTGCTTTGGTGTAAAATTGAAATGTATACTATTTGTATTGTCTAAGCATTGCATGCACTCAGATAACAAGTTTTTTGTTTTGATGTGTACAGCCATGAAACAACTTTCAAACTACTCATAATCATGTGGGAAGTTAACCTAAGGTGTTTCCATTAGGTTTGCAGTAAGTGCTTTGGTGTAAAATTGAAATGTATACTATTTGTATTGTCTAAGCATTGGATGCTCTCAGATAACAACTTTTTTGTGTTGATGTCTACAGCCATGAAACAACTTTCAAACTACTCACAATCATGTGGAAAGTTAACCTAAGGTGTTTCCATTAGGTTTGCAGTAGGTGCTTTGGTGTAAAATTGAAATGTATACTATTTGTATTGTCTAAGCATTGCATGCACTCAGATAACAACTTTTTTGTGTTGATGTCTACAGCCATGAAACAACTTTCAAACTACTCACAATCATGTGGAAAGTTAACCTAAGGTGTTTCCATTAGGTTTGCAGTAGGTGCTTTGGTGTAAAATTCAGATGTGTACTACCTTAATGTCAGAGCATAGTAGTACTGAGAAAGTAACTTTTTTGTCTTGATGAACTGAGGCATGAAACAACTATAAACCTAGTCATACTCATCTGGTAAGTTAACCAAATGTGTTTGCATTAGGTTTGCAGTCAAGACTTTTGAGTACAATTGAAATGTATACTACTTTTATGTCAAAGCATTCTATTCACTGTGAAATCAACTTTTTTGTCTTTATGTGCACAGGTATGAAACAACTTTCAGACATCTCAGAATCATGTGGGAAGTTAACCTAAAGTGTTTCCATTAGGTTTGCAGTAAGTGCTTTGGTGTAAAATTGAAATGTATACTATTTGTATTGTCTAAGCATTGCATGCACTGAGATAACAACCTTTTTGTGTTGATGTCTACAGCCATGAAACAACTTTCAAACTACTCACAATCATGTGGAAAGTTAACCTAAGGTGTTTCCATTAGGTTTGCAGTAGGTGCTTTGGAGTAAAATTGAAATGTATACTATTTGTATTGTCTAAGCATTGCATGCACTCAGATAACAACTTTTTTGTGTTGATGTCTACAGCCATGAAACAACTTTCAAACTACTCACAATCATGTGGAAAGTTAACCTAAGGTGTTTCCATTAGGTTTGCAGTAGGTGCTTTGGTGTAAAATTGAAATGTATACTATTTGTATTGTCTAAGCATTGCATGCACTCAGATAACAACTTTTTTGTTTTGATGTGTACAGCCATGAAACAACTTTCAAACTACTCATAATCATGTGGGAAGTTAACCTAAGGTGTTTCCATTAGGTTTGCAGTAAGTGCTTTGGTGTAAAATTGAAATGTATACTATTTGTATTGTCTAAGCATTGGATGCACTCAGATAACAACTTTTTTGTGTTGATGTCTACAGCCATGAAACAACTTTCAAACTACTCACAATCATGTGGAAAGTTAACCTAAGGTGTTTCCATTAGGTTTGCAGTAGGTGCTTTGGTGTAAAATTGAAATGTATACTATTTGTATTGTCTAAGCATTGCATGCACTCAGATAACAACTTTTTTGTTTTGATGTGTACAGCCATGAAACAACTTTCAAACTACTCATAATCATGTGGAAAGTTAACCTAAAGTGTTTCCATTAGGTTTGCAGTAAGTGCTTTGGTGTAAAATTGAAATGTATACGATTTGTATTGTCTAAGCATTGGATGCACTCAGATAACAACTTTTTTGTGTTGATGTCTACAGCCATGAAACAACTTTCAAACTACTGACAATCATGTGGAAAGTTAACCTAAGGTGTTTCCATTAGGTTTGCAGTAGGTGCTTTGGTGTAAAATTGAAATGTATACTATTTGTATTGTCTAAGCATTGCATGCACTCAGATAACAACTTTTTTGTGTTGATGTGTACAGCCATGAAACAACTTTCAAACTACTCATAATCATGTGGAAAGTTAACCTAAAGTATTTCCATTAGGTTTGCAGTAAGTGCTTTGGTGTAAAATTGAAATGTATACTATTTGTATTGTCT
Organism: Mobula birostris; assembly: GCF_030028105.1. Lineage (NCBI taxonomy): Eukaryota > Metazoa > Chordata > Chondrichthyes > Myliobatiformes > Myliobatidae > Mobula > Mobula birostris. The sequence continues at coordinate 331,930 of NW_027278151.1, forward strand.
AATCATTGCATGCACTCAGATAACAACTTTTTTGTGTTGATGTGTACAGCCATGAAACAACTTTCAAACTACTCATAATCATGTGGGAAGTTAACCTAAGGTGTTTCCATTAGGTTTGCAGTAAGTGGTTTGGAGTAAAATTGAAATGTATACTATTTGTATTGTCTAAGCATTGCATGCACTGAGATAACAACTTTTTTGTGTTGATGTCTACAGCCATGAAACAACTTTCAAACTACTCACAATCATGTGGAAAGTTAACCTAAGGTGTTTCCATTAGGTTTGCAGTAGGTGCTTTGGTGTAAAATTGAAATGTATACTATTTGTATTGTCTAAGCATTGCATGCACTCAGATAACAAGTTTTTTGTTTTGATGTGTACAGCCATGAAACAACTTTCAAACTACTCATAATCATGTGGGAAGTTAACCTAAGGTGTTTCCATTAGGTTTGCAGTAAGTGCTTTGGTGTAAAATTGAAATGTATACTATTTGTATTGTCTAAGCATTGGATGCACTCAGATAACAACTTTTTTGTGTTGATGTCTACAGCCATGAAACAACTTTCAAACTACTCACAATCATGTGGAAAGTTAACCTAAGGTGTTTCCATTAGGTTTGCAGTAGGTGCTTTGGTGTAAAATTGAAATGTATACTATTTGTATTGTCTAAGCATTGCATGCACTCAGATAACAACTTTTTTGTGTTGATGTCTACAGCCATGAAACAACTTTCAAACTACTCACAATCATGTGGAAAGTTAACCTAAGGTGTTTCCATTAGGTTTGCAGTAGGTGCTTTGGTGTAAAATTGAAATGTATACTATTTGTATTCTCTAAGCATTGCATGCACTCAGATAACAACTTTTTTGTTTTGATGTGTACAGCCATGAAACAACTTTCAAACTACTCATAATCATGTGGGAAATTAACCTAAGGTGTTTCCATTAGGTTTGCAGTAAGTGCTTTGGTGTAAAATTGAAATGTATACTATTTGTATTGTCTAAGCATTGGATGCACTCAGATAACAACTTTTTTGTGTTGATGTCTACAGCCATGAAACAACTTTCAAACTACTCACAATCATGTGGAAAGTTAACCTAAGGTGTTTCCATTAGGTTTGCAGTAGGTGCTTTGGTGTAAAATTGAAATGTATACTATTTGTATTGTCTAAGCATTGCATGCACTCAGATAACAACTTTTTTGTTTTGATGTGTACAGCCATGAAACAACTTTCAAACTACTCATAATCATGTGGAAAGTTAACCTAAAGTGTTTCCATTAGGTTTGCAGTAAGTGCTTTGGTGTAAAATTGAAATGTATACGATTTGTATTGTCTAAGCATTGGATGCTCTCAGATAACAACTTTTTTGTGTTGATGTCTACAGCCATGAAACAACTTTCAAACTACTCACAATCATGTGGAAAGTTAACCTAAGGTGTTTCCATTAGGTTTGCAGTAGGTGCTTTGGTGTAAAATTCAGATGTGTACTACCTTAATGTCAGAGCATAGTAGTACTGAGAAAGTAACTTTTTTGTCTTGATGAACTGAGGCATGAAACAACTATAAACCTAGTCATACTCATCTGGTAAGTTAACCAAATGTGTTTGCATTAGGTTTGCAGTCAAGACTTTTGAGTACAATTGAAATGTATACTACTTTTATGTCAAAGCATTCTATTCACTGTGAAATCAACTTTTTTGTCTTTATGTGCACAGGTATGAAACAACTTTCAGACATCTCAGAATCATGTGGGAAGTTAACCTAAAGTGTTTCCATTAGGTTTGCAGTAAGTGCTTTGGTGTAAAATTGAAATGTATACTATTTGTATTGTCTAAGCATTGCATGCACTGAGATAACAACCTTTTTGTGTTGATGTCTACAGCCATGAAACAACTTTCAAACTACTCACAATCATGTGGAAAGTTAACCTAAGGTGTTTCCATTAGGTTTGCAGTAGGTGCTTTGGAGTAAAATTGAAATGTATACTATTTGTATTGTCTAAGCATTGCATGCACTCAGATAACAACTTTTTTGTGTTGATGTCTACAGCCATGAAACAACTTTCAAACTACTCACAATCATGTGGAAAGTTAACCTAAGGTGTTTCCATTAGGTTTGCAGTAGGTGCTTTGGTGTAAAATTGAAATGTATACTATTTGTATTGTCTAAGCATTGCATGCACTCAGATAACAACTTTTTTGTTTTGATGTGTACAGCCATGAAACAACTTTCAAACTACTCATAATCATGTGGGAAGTTAACCTAAGGTGTTTCCATTAGGTTTGCAGTAAGTGCTTTGGTGTAAAATTGAAATGTATACTATTTGTATTGTCTAAGCATTGGATGCACTCAGATAACAACTTTTTTGTGTTGATGTCTACAGCCATGAAACAACTTTCAAACTACTCACAATCATGTGGAAAGTTAACCTAAGGTGTTTCCATTAGGTTTGCAGTAGGTGCTTTGGTGTAAAATTGAAATGTATACTATTTGTATTGTCTAAGCATTGCATGCACTCAGATAACAACTTTTTTGTTTTGATGTGTACAGCCATGAAACAACTTTCAAACTACTCATAATCATGTGGAAAGTTAACCTAAAGTGTTTCCATTAGGTTTGCAGTAAGTGCTTTGGTGTAAAATTGAAATGTATACGATTTGTATTGTCTAAGCATTGGATGCACTCAGATAACAACTTTTTTGTGTTGATGTCTACAGCCATGAAACAACTTTCAAACTACTGACAATCATGTGGAAAGTTAACCTAAGGTGTTTCCATTAGGTTTGCAGTAGGTGCTTTGGTGTAAAATTGAAATGTATACTATTTGTATTGACTAAGCATTGCATGCACTCAGATAACAACTTTTTTGTGTTGATGTGTACAGCCATGAAACAACTTTCAAACTACTCATAATCATGTGGAAAGTTAACCTAAAGTATTTCCATTAGGTTTGCAGTAAGTGCTTTGGTGTAAAATTGAAATGTATACTATTTGTATTGTCTAATCATTGCATGCACTCAGATAACAACTTTTTTGTGTTGATGTGTACAGCCATGAAACAACTTTCAAACTACTCATAATCATGTGGGAAGTTAACCTAAGGTGTTTCCATTAGGTTTGCAGTAAGTGGTTTGGAGTAAAATTGAAATGTATACTATTTGTATTGTCTAAGCATTGCATGCACTGAGATAACAACTTTTTTGTGTTGATGTCTACAGCCATGAAACAACTTTCAAACTACTCACAATCATGTGGAAAGTTAACCTAAGGTGTTTCCATTAGGTTTGCAGTAGGTGCTTTGGTGTAAAATTGAAATGTATACTATTTGTATTGTCTAAGCATTGCATGCACTCAGGTAACAACTTTTTTGTGTTGATGTGTACAGCCATGAAACAACTTTCAAACTACTCATAATCATGTGGGAAGTTAACCTAAGGTGTTTCCATTAGGTTTGCAGTAAGTGCTTTGGTGTAAAATTGAAATGTATACTATTTGTATTGTCTAAGCATTGGATGCACTCAGATAACAACTTTTTTGTGTTGATGTCTACAGCCATGAAACAACTTTCAAACTACTCACAATCATGTGGAAAGTTAACCTAAGGTGTTTCCATTAGGTTTGCAGTAGGTGCTTTGGTGTAAAATTGAAATGTATACTATTTGTATTGTCTAAGCATTGCATGCACTCAGATAACAACTTTTTTGTGTTGATGTCTACAGCCATGAAACAACTTTCAAACTACTCACAATCATGTGCAAAGTTAACCTAAGGTGTTTCCATTAGGTTTGCAGTAGGTGCTTTGGTGTAAAATTGAAATGTATACTATTTGTATTCTCTAAGCATTGCATGCACTCAGATAACAACTTTTTTGTTTTGATGTGTACAGCCATGAAACAACTTTCAAACTACTCATAATCATGTGGGAAATTAACCTAAGGTGTTTCCATTAGGTTTGCAGTAAGTGCTTTGGTGTAAAATTGAAATGTATACTATTTGTATTGTCTAAGCATTGGATGCACTCAGATAACAACTTTTTTGTGTTGATGTCTACAGCCATGAAACAACTTTCAAACTACTCACAATCATGTGGAAAGTTAACCTAAGGTGTTTCCATTAGGTTTGCAGTAGGTGCTTTGGTGTAAAATTGAAATGTATACTATTTGTATTGTCTAAGCATTGCATGCACTCAGATAACAACTTTTTTGTTTTGATGTGTACAGCCATGAAACAACTTTCAAACTACTCATAATCATGTGGAAAGTTAACCTAAAGTGTTTCCATTAGGTTTGCAGTAAGTGCTTTGGTGTAAAATTGAAATGTATACGATTTGTATTGTCTAAGCATTGGATGCTCTCAGATAACAACTTTTTTGTGTTGATGTCTACAGCCATGAAACAACTTTCAAACTACTCACAATCATGTGGAAAGTTAACCTAAGGTGTTTCCATTAGGTTTGCAGTAGGTGCTTTGGTGTAAAATTGAAATGTATACTATTTGTATTGTCTAAGCATTGCATGCACTCAGATAACAACTTTTTTGTGTTGATGTGTAGAGCCATGAAACAACTTTCAAACTACTCATAATCATGTGGAAAGTTAACCTAAAGTATTTCCATTAGGTTTGCAGTAAGTGCTTTGGTGTAAAATTGAAATGTATACTATTTGTATTGTCTAATCATTGCATGCACTCAGATAACAACTTTTTTGTGTTGATGTGTACAGCCATGAAACAACTTTCAAACTACTCATAATCATGTGGGAAGTTAACTTAAGGTGTTTCCATTAGGTTTGCAGTAAGTGGTTTGGAGTAAAATTGAAATGTATACTATTTGTATTGTCTAAGCATTGCATGCACTCAGATAACAACTTTTTTGTGTTGATGTCTACAGCCATGAAACAACTTTCAAACTACTCACAATCATGTGGAAAGTTAACCTAAGGTGTTTCCATTAGGTTTGCAGTAGGTGCTTTGGTGTAAAATTGAAATGTATACTATTTGTATTGTCTAAGCATTGCATGCACTCAGATAACAACTTTTTTGTTTTGATGTGTACAGCCATGAAACAACTTTCAAACTACTCATAATCATGTGGGAAGTTAACCTAAGGTGTTTCCATTAGGTTTGCAGTAAGTGGTTTGGAGTAAAATTGAAATGTATACTATTTGTATTGTCTAAGCATTGCATGCACTGAGATAACAACTTTTTTGTGTTGATGTCTACAGCCATGAAACAACTTTCAAACTACTCATAATCATGTGGAAAGTTAACCTAAAGTGTTTCCATTAGGTTTGCAGTAAGTGCTTTGGTGTAAAATTGAAATGTATACTATTTGTATTGTCTAAGCATTGGATGCACTCAGATAACAACTTTTTTGTGTTGATGTGTACAGCCATGAAACAACTTTCAAACTACTCACAATCATGTGGAAAGTTAACTTAAGGTGTTTCCATTAGGTTTGCAGTAGGTGCTTTGGTGTAAAATTGAAATGTATACTATTTGTATTGTCTAAGCATTGCATGCACTCAGATAACAACTTTTTTGTGTTGATGTGTACAGCCATGAAACAACTTTCAAACTACTCATAATCATGTGGAAAGTTAACCTAAAGTGTTTCCATTAGGTTTGCAGTAAGTGCTTTGGTGTAAAATTGAAATGTATACTATTTGTATTGTCTAAGCATTGCATGCACTCAGATAACAACTTTTTTGTGTTGATGTGTACAGCCATGAAACAACTTTCAAACTACTCATAATCATGTGGGAAGTTAACCTAAGGTGTTTCCATTAGGTTTGCAGTAAGTACTTTGGTGTAAAATTGAAATGTATACTGCTTTTATGTCAAAGCATTCTATTCACTGTGAAATCAACTTTTTTGTCTTTATGTGCACAGTAATGAAACAACTTTCAGACATCTCAGAATCATGTGGGAAGTTAATCTAAGTTGTTTCCATTAGGTTTGCAGTAAGTGCTTTGGTGTAAAATTGAAATGTATACTATTTGTATTGTCTAAGCATTGCATGCACTTAGATAGCAACTTTTTTGTGTTGATGTGTACAGCCATGAAACAACTTTCAAACTACTCATAATCATGTGGAAAGTTAACCTAAAGTGTTTCCATTAGGGTTCCAGTAAGTGCTTTGGTGTAAAATTGAAATGTATACTATTTGTATTGTCTAAGCATTGCATGCACTGAGATAACAACTTTTTTGTGTTGATGTGTACAGCCATGAAACAACTTTCAAACTACTCATAATCATGTGGGAAGTTAACCTAAGGTGTTTCCATTAGGTTTGCAGTAAGTACTTTGGTGTAAAATTGAAATGTATACTACTTTTATGTCAAAGCATTCTATTCACTGTGAAATCAACTTTTTTGTCTTTATGTGCACAGGTATGAAACAACTTTCAGACATATCAGAATCATTTGGGAAGTTAACCTAAAGTGTTTCCATTAGGTTTGCAGTAAGTGCTTTGGTGTAAAATTGAAATGTATACTATTTGTATTGTCTAAGCATTGCATGCACTGAGATAACAACTTTTTTGTGTTGATGTGTACAGCCATGACACAACTTTCAAACTACTCATAATCATGTGGGAAGTTAACCTAAGGTGTTTCCATTAGGTTTGCAGTAAGTGCTTTGGAGTAAAATTGAAATGTATACTATTTGTATTGTCTAAGCATTGCATGCACTGAGATAACAACTTTTTTGTGTTGATGTCTACAGCCATGAAACAACTTTCAAACTACTCACAATCATGTGGAAAGTTAACCTAAGGTGTTTCCATTAGGTTTGCAGTAGGTGCTTTGGTGTAAAATTCAGATGTGTACTACCTTAATGTCAGAGCATAGTAGTACTGAGAAAGTAACTTTTTTGTCTTGATGAACTGAGGCATGAAACAACTATAAACCTAGTCATACTCATCTGGTAAGTTAACCAAATGTGTTTGCATTAGGTTTGCAGTCAAGACTTTTGAGTACAATTGAAATGTATACTACTTTTATGTCAAAGCATTCTATTCACTGTGAAATCAACTTTTTTGTCTTTATGTGCACAGGTATGAAACAACTTTCAGACATCTCAGAATCATGTGGGAAGTTAACCTAAAGTGTTTCCATTAGGTTTGCAGTAAGTGCTTTGGTGTAAAATTGAAATGTATACTATTTGTATTGTCTAAGCATTGCATGCACTGAGATAACAACCTTTTTGTGTTGATGTCTACAGCCATGAAACAACTTTCAAACTACTCACAATCATGTGGAAAGTTAACCTAAGGTGTTTCCATTAGGTTTGCAGTAGGTGCTTTGGAGTAAAATTGAAATGTATACTATTTGTATTGTCTAAGCATTGCATGCACTCAGATAACAACTTTTTTGTGTTGATGTCTACAGCCATGAAACAACTTTCAAACTACTCACAATCATGTGGAAAGTTAACCTAAGGTGTTTCCATTAGGTTTGCAGTAGGTGCTTTGGTGTAAAATTGAAATGTATACTATTTGTATTGTCTAAGCATTGCATGCACTCAGATAACAACTTTTTTGTTTTGATGTGTACAGCCATGAAACAACTTTCAAACTACTCATAATCATGTGGGAAGTTAACCTAAGGTGTTTCCATTAGGTTTGCAGTAAGTGCTTTGGTGTAAAATTGAAATGTATACTATTTGTATTGTCTAAGCATTGGATGCACTCAGATAACAACTTTTTTGTGTTGATGTCTACAGCCATGAAACAACTTTCAAACTACTCACAATCATGTGGAAAGTTAACCTAAGGTGTTTCCATTAGGTTTGCAGTAGGTGCTTTGGTGTAAAATTGAAATGTATACTATTTGTATTGTCTAAGCATTGCATGCACTCAGATAACAACTTTTTTGTTTTGATGTGTACAGCCATGAAACAACTTTCAAACTACTCATAATCATGTGGAAAGTTAACCTAAAGTGTTTCCATTAGGTTTGCAGTAAGTGCTTTGGTGTAAAATTGAAATGTATACGATTTGTATTGTCTAAGCATTGGATGCTCTCAGATAACAACTTTTTTGTGTTGATGTCTACAGCCATGAAACAACTTTCAAACTACTCACAATCATGTGGAAAGTTAACCTAAGGTGTTTCCATTAGGTTTGCAGTAGGTGCTTTGGTGTAAAATTGAAATGTATACTATTTGTATTGTCTAAGCATTGCATGCACTCAGATAACAACTTTTTTGTGTTGATGTGTAGAGCCATGAAACAACTTTCAAACTACTCATAATCATGTGGAAAGTTAACCTAAAGTATTTCCATTAGGTTTGCAGTAAGTGCTTTGGTGTAAAATTGAAATGTATACTATTTGTATTGTCTAATCATTGCATGCACTCAGATAACAACTTTTTTGTGTTGATGTGTACAGCCATGAAACAACTTTCAAACTACTCATAATCATGTGGGAAGTTAACTTAAGGTGTTTCCATTAGGTTTGCAGTAAGTGGTTTGGAGTAAAATTGAAATGTATACTATTTGTATTGTCTAAGCATTGCATGCACTCAGATAACAACTTTTTTGTGTTGATGTCTACAGCCATGAAACAACTTTCAAACTACTCACAATCATGTGGAAAGTTAACCTAAGGTGTTTCCATTAGGTTTGCAGTAGGTGCTTTGGTGTAAAATTGAAATGTATACTATTTGTATTGTCTAAGCATTGCATGCACTCAGATAACAACTTTTTTGTGTTGATGTGTAGAGCCATGAAACAACTTTCAAACTACTCATAATCATGTGGAAAGTTAACCTAAAGTATTTCCATTAGGTTTGCAGTAAGTGCTTTGGTGTAAAATTGAAATGTATACTATTTGTATTGTCTAAGCATTGCATGCACTCAGATAACAACTTTTTTGTGTTGATGTGTACAGCCATGAAACAACTTTCAAACTACTCATAATCATGTGGGAAGTTAACCTAAGGTGTTTCCATTAGGTTTGCAGTAAGTACTTTGGTGTAAAATTGAAATGTATACTGCTTTTATGTCAAAGCATTCTATTCACTGTGAAATCAACTTTTTTGTCTTTATGTGCACAGTAATGAAACAACTTTCAGACATCTCAGAATCATGTGGGAAGTTAATCTAAGTTGTTTCCATTAGGTTTGCAGTAAGTGCTTTGGTGTAAAATTGAAATGTATACTATTTGTATTGTCTAAGCATTGCATGCACTTAGATAGCAACTTTTTTGTGTTGATGTGTACAGCCATGAAACAACTTTCAAACTACTCATAATCATGTGGAAAGTTAACCTAAAGTGTTTCCATTAGGGTTCCAGTAAGTGCTTTGGTGTAAAATTGAAATGTATACTATTTGTATTGTCTAAGCATTGCATGCACTGAGATAACAACTTTTTTGTGTTGATGTGTACAGCCATGAAACAACTTTCAAACTACTCATAATCATGTGGGAAGTTAACCTAAGGTGTTTCCATTAGGTTTGCAGTAAGTACTTTGGTGTAAAATTGAAATGTATACTACTTTTATGTCAAAGCATTCTATTCACTGTGAAATCAACTTTTTTGTCTTTATGTGCACAGGTATGAAACAACTTTCAGACATATCAGAATCATTTGGGAAGTTAACCTAAAGTGTTTCCATTAGGTTTGCAGTAAGTGCTTTGGTGTAAAATTGAAATGTATACTATTTGTATTGTCTAAGCATTGCATGCACTGAGATAACAACTTTTTTGTGTTGATGTGTACAGCCATGACACAACTTTCAAACTACTCATAATCATGTGGGAAGTTAACCTAAGGTGTTTCCATTAGGTTTGCAGTAAGTGCTTTGGAGTAAAATTGAAATGTATACTATTTGTATTGTCTAAGCATTGCATGCACTGAGATAACAACTTTTTTGTGTTGATGTCTACAGCCATGAAACAACTTTCAAACTACTCACAATCATGTGGAAAGTTAACCTAAGGTGTTTCCATTAGGTTTGCAGTAGGTGCTTTGGTGTAAAATTCAGATGTGTACTACCTTAATGTCAGAGCATAGTAGTACTGAGAAAGTAACTTTTTTGTCTTGATGAACTGAGGCATGAAACAACTATAAACCTAGTCATACTCATCTGGTAAGTTAACCAAATGTGTTTGCATTAGGTTTGCAGTCAAGACTTTTGAGTACAATTGAAATGTATACTACTTTTATGTCAAAGCATTCTATTCACTGTGAAATCAACTTTTTTGTCTTTATGTGCACAGGTATGAAACAACTTTCAGACATCTCAGAATCATGTGGGAAGTTAACCTAAAGTGTTTCCATTAGGTTTGCAGTAAGTGCTTTGGTGTAAAATTGAAATGTATACTATTTGTATTGTCTAAGCATTGCATGCACTGAGATAACAACCTTTTTGTGTTGATGTCTACAGCCATGAAACAACTTTCAAACTACTCACAATCATGTGGAAAGTTAACCTAAGGTGTTTCCATTAGGTTTGCAGTAGGTGCTTTGGAGTAAAATTGAAATGTATACTATTTGTATTGTCTAAGCATTGCATGCACTCAGATAACAACTTTTTTGTGTTGATGTCTACAGCCATGAAACAACTTTCAAACTACTCACAATCATGTGGAAAGTTAACCTAAGGTGTTTCCATTAGGTTTGCAGTAGGTGCTTTGGTGTAAAATTGAAATGTATACTATTTGTATTGTCTAAGCATTGCATGCACTCAGATAACAACTTTTTTGTTTTGATGTGTACAGCCATGAAACAACTTTCAAACTACTCATAATCATGTGGGAAGTTAACCTAAGGTGTTTCCATTAGGTTTGCAGTAAGTGCTTTGGTGTAAAATTGAAATGTATACTATTTGTATTGTCTAAGCATTGGATGCACTCAGATAACAACTTTTTTGTGTTGATGTCTACAGCCATGAAACAACTTTCAAACTACTCACAATCATGTGGAAAGTTAACCTAAGGTGTTTCCATTAGGTTTGCAGTAGGTGCTTTGGTGTAAAATTGAAATGTATACTATTTGTATTGTCTAAGCATTGCATGCACTCAGATAACAACTTTTTTGTTTTGATGTGTACAGCCATGAAACAACTTTCAAACTACTCATAATCATGTGGAAAGTTAACCTAAAGTGTTTCCATTAGGTTTGCAGTAAGTGCTTTGGTGTAAAATTGAAATGTA
>NW_027278152.1:0-18639 GCF_030028105.1 Mobula birostris
GGGTGCTATGGGAGGTGCACGAATACACAGCGATATAGGAGACGTTATGAGATGTGCATGAAAACATGGCAATATAGGGGAAGGTGTGAGAGGTGCGAAAAAATACAGCGTTATAGCAGAATTTATGAGAGGTGCGTGAAAACACAGCAATATAGGGCAAGGAATGAGAGGTGCGTGAAAACACAGAGATATAGGGGAAGGTATGAGAGGTGCACGAAAACACATCAATATAGGGGAAGGTATGAGATGTGCGCAAAAATACAGCGATATAAGGGAAGGTATGAGAGGTGCACGAAAACGCAGCGATATAGGGGAAGCTATGAGAGGTGAGCAAAAACACGGCAATATAGGGGAAGCTATGAGTGGTGTGCAATAACACAGCGATAAAGTTGAATCTATGGGATGTGTGCGAAAAGACAGCGATATAGGGGAAGGTATGAGAGGTGCGCAAGGCACAGCGATATAGGGGATGCTATGGGAGGTGCGTGAATACACAGCGATATAGGGGACGTTATGAGATGTACATGAAAACGCAGCGATATTAGGGAAGATATAAGAGGTGCACAAAAACACAGCGATATAGGAGAAGTTATGAGAGGTGTGTGAAAACACAGCGATATAGGGGAAGATATGAGAGGTGATAGAAAACACAGCGATATAGGGGAAGATATGAGAGGTACCCGAAGGCAAAGCGATATAGGGGATGCTATGGGATGTGCGTGAAAACACAGTGATATAGGAGACGGTATGAGATGTGCATGAAAACACAACGATATAGAGGAAGATATGAGAGGTACAGGAAGGCACAGCGATATAGGGGATGGTATGGGATGTGCGTGAAAACACAGTGATATAGGAGACGGTATGAGATATGCATGAAAACACGGCGATATAAGGGAAGCTATGAGAGGTGCGCGAAAACACGGCGATATAGGGGAAGGTATGAGATGTGCATGAATACACGGTGATAGTCGGGAAGCCATGAGAGGTGTGCGAAAACACAGCGATATAGGGGAAGGTATGAGAGCTGCGTGAAAACACAGTGATATTGGGGAAGGTATGAGAGGAGCGCAAAAACACAGCGATTTACGGGAATGCATGAGAGGTGCGCGAAAGCCCAGTGATATAGGGGATGGTATGGGAGGTGCGCGAATACACAGCGATATAGGGGACGTTATGAGATGTGTGAAAAAATACATCTATATAGGGGAAGGTATGAGAGGTGCGCGAAAACACAGCGATATAGGGAAAGCTATGAGATGTGCATGAATACACGGCAATAGTCGGGAAGCCGTGAGAGGTGTGCGAAAACACAGTGATATAGGGGAAGGTATGAGAGCAGCGTGAAAACACATTGATATAGGGGAAGGTATGAGAGGAGTGCGAAAACAGGGCGATACAGGGGAAGTTATGAGAGGTGCGTGAAAACCTAGCGATATAGGGGACGTTATGAGATGTGCATGAAAACACGGCGATATAGGGGAAGGTATGAGAGGTGCGCGAAGGCACAGCGATATAGGAGAAGGTATGAGAGGTGCAGGAAAACAGCGATATAGGTGAAGGAATGGAGGTGCGCGAAAACAGGGCGATATTTGGGAAGGTATGAGAGGTGCGCAAAGGCACAGTGATATAAGGGATGCTATGGGAGGTGCGCGAATACACAGCTATATAGAGGACGTTATGAGATGTGCATAACAACACAGCGATATAGGGGACGTTATGAGATGTGCATGAAAACACGGCAATATAGGGGAAGGTATAAGAGCTGCGCAAAAATACAGTGATATAGGAGAAGTTATGAGAGATGCGTGAACACACAGCGATATAAGAGAAGGTATGAGAGGTGCACGAAAATACAGCGATATTGGGGAAGGTATGGGAGGTGCACGAAAACAGGGCGATATAGGGGAAGTTATGAGAAATGCTCGAAGGCACAGCGATATAGGGGATGCTATGAGAGGTGCACGAAAACACCGTGATATAGTGGAAGACATGAGAGGTGCGCAAAAACAGGGCAATATAGTGGAACCTATGGGATGTGCGCGAAACCACGGCGATACAGGGGAATGTATCAGAGGTGCGAGAAAACACAGCGATATAGGGGACGCTATGGGACATGCACAAAAAAGCAGTGATATAGGGGGAGGTATGAAAGGTGTGCAAGAACACGGTGATATAGGGGAAATTGTAAGATGTGCGCGAAAACATGCAATACAGGAGAATGCATCAGGGGTGCGAGAAAACACAGCGATATAGGGGAAGTAACGATAGGAGCAAAAACATAGCGATATAGGTGAAGACATGCGAGGTGCGCGAAAACACGGTGATATAGGGTAAGCTATGAGAGGTGATCAATAACACATCGATCAAGGGGAAGCTATGGGATGTGCGCAAAAACAGCGATGTAGGCGAAGCTATGAGAGGTGCGCGAAAACACAGCGATATAGGGGAAGTTATGAGATGTGCATGAATACACGGCGATAGTCGGGTAGCCATGAGAGGTGTGCGGAAACACAGCGATATAGGGGAAGGTATGAGAGCTGCGTGAAAACACAGTGATATAGGGGAAGGTATGAGAGGAGTGCAAAAACAGGGCGATATAGGGGAAGTTATGAGAGGTGCGTGAAAACCCAGCGACATTGGGGCGTTATGAGATGTGCATGAAATCACGGTGATATTGGGGAAGGTATGAGAGGTGTGCAAAAACACAATGATATACGGGAATGCATGAGAGGAGTGCGAAAACAGGGCGATATAGGGGAAGATATGAGAGGTGAGCAATAACACAGCGATAAAGGGGACATTATGAGATCTCCGCAAAAATACATCGATATAGGGGAAGGTATGAGGGGTGCATGAATACACGGCGATAGTCGGGAAGCCATGAGAGGTGTGCGAAAACACAGCGATATAGGGGAAGGTATGAGAGCTGCGTGAAAACACAGTGATATAGGAGAAGGTATGAGAGGAGCGTGAAAACTGGGCGATATAGTGGAAATTATGAGAAGTGCGTGAAAACCTAGCGATATAGGGGATGTTATGAGATGTGCATGAAAACACGGCGATATAGGGGAAGGTATGAGAGGTGCGCGAAGGCACAGCGATTTAGGGGAAGGTATGAGAGGTACACGAAAACAGCGATATAGGTGAAGGAATGGGAGGTGCGCGAAAACAGGGCAATATTTGGGAAGGTATGAGAGGTGTGCGAAGGCAAAGCGATATAAGGGATGCTATGGGAGGTGCGCGAATACACAGCGATATAGAGGACGTTATGAGATGTGCATAACAACATGGCGATATAGGGTAAGTTATGAGAGGTGTGCAAAAACACGGCGATATAGGGGAAGCTGTGAGAGGTGAGCAATAACACAGAGATAAAGGTGAAGCTATGGGATATGCGCGAAAAGACAGCGATATAGGGGATGGTATGAGATGTGCATGAATACACGGCGATAGTCGGGAAACAATGACAGGTGTGCGAAAACACAGCGATATAGGGGAAGTTATGAGAGGTGCGTGAAAGCACAGTATTATAGGGCAAGGTATGAGAGGTGCGCGAAAACAGGGCGATTTAGGGGAGATATGCGATGTGCATGAAAACAGAGCGATATAGGGGACGTTATGAGATGTGCATGAAAACACGGAGATATAGGGGAAGATATGAGAGGTGCGCAAAGGCACAGCGATATAGGGGATGTTATGGGAGGTGCGCGAAAACACGGCGATACAGGGGAATGTATCAGAGGTACGAGAAAACACAGCGATATAAGGGAAGTAATGAGAGGAGCGAAAACATATCAATATAGGTGAAGACATGAGAGGTGCGCGAAAACATGGCGATATAGGGGAAGCTGTGAGAGGTGAGCAATAACACAGAGATAAAGGTGAAGCTATGGGATATGCGCGAAAAGACAGCGATATAGGGGTATGTATGAGAGGTGCGCGAAAGCAAAGCGATATAGGGGATGGTATGAGATGTGCATGAATACATGGCGATAGTCGGGAAACAATGTCAGGTGTGCGAAAACACAGCGATATAGGGGAAGTTATGAGAGGTGCGTGAAAGCACAGTATTATAGGGGAAGGTATGAGAGGTGCGCGAAAACAGGGCGATATAGGGGAGATATGCGATGTGCATGAAAACAGAGCGATATAGGGGACGTTATGAGATGTGCATGAAAACACGGCAATATAGGGGAAGGTATGAGAGGTGTACAAAAATACAGCGTTATAGTAGAATTTATGAGAGGTGCGTGAAAACACAGCAATATAGGGCAAGGTAAGAGAGGTGCATGAAAAAACAGCAATGTAGGGGGAGGTATGGGAGGTGAGCGAAAACAGGGCGATATAGGGGTTGGTATGAGAGGTGCGCGAAAACAGGGAATACAGTGGAAGCTATGGGATGTGTGCGAAAACAGGGCGATATAGGGGAAGGTATGAGAGGTGCCTGAAAACACAGCGATATCGGGGAAGTTATGGGAAATGAGCAAAAACAGGGCGATATAGGGGAAGGTATGAGAGGTACGCGAAGGCACAGTTATATAGGGGTGCTATGGGAGGTGCACGACTACACAGCGATATAGGGGACGTTATGAGGTGTGCATGAAAACACGGCAATATAAGGGAAGGTATGAAATGTGCGCAAAAGTACAGCGATATAGGAGAAGTTATGAGAGGTGCGTGAAAAAACAGCGATATAGGGGAAGGTATGAGAGGTGCACGATAATACAGCGATATAGGGGAAGGTATGGGAGGTGCGCGAAAACGGCGATATAGGGGACGTTAAGAGATGTGAATGAAAACACATCAATATAGGGGAAGGTATGAGATGTGCACAAAAATACAGCAATATAGGAGAAGTTATGAGAGGTGCGTGAAAACACAGCGATATTGGGGAAGATATAAGAGGTGCACAAAAACACAGCGATATAGGAGAAGTTATGAGAGGTGCGTGAAAACAGGGCGATATAGTGGAAGTTATGAGAGGTGCACGAAAACACAGCGATACAGGGTAAGGTATGGGAGGTGCTCAAAAACAGGGCGATATAGGGGACGGTATGAGATTTGTATGAAAACACGGCGATATAGGGGAAGCTATGAGAGGTGCGCGAAAACACGGCAATATAGGGGACGGTATGAGAGGTGCTCAAGGCACAGGGATATAGGGGATGCTATGGGAGGTGTGTGAATACACAGTGATATACAGGTCGTTATGAGATGTGCATGAAAAGGCAGCGATATTAGGGAAGGTATGAGAGGTTCACAAAAACACAGCGACATGGGAGAATGAATGGGAAGTGTGCGAAAACAGGGCGATATAGGCGAAGGTATGAGAAATGCGCGAAGGCACAGCAATATGTGGGAGGCTATGGGAGGTGCGCGACTACAGAGTGATATAGGGGACGTTATGAGATGTGCATAAAAACACAGCGATATGGGGGAAGTTATGAGAGGTGCGCAAAAATGCAGCAATATAGGACAAGTTGTGAGAGGTGGGTGAAAACACAGCCATATAAGGGAAGGTATGAGAGGTGTGCGAAAACAGGGCGATATAGGGGAAGGTATGAGAGGTGTGAGAGAACACGGCAATATAGGGGAAATTGTACGAGTGCGCGAAAACATGGCAATACAGGAGAATGTATCAGAGGTGCGAGAAAACACAGCGATATAGGGGAAGTAATGATAGGAGTAAAAACATAGCGATATAGATGAAGACATGTGAGGTGCGCGAAAACACGGCGATATAGGGGAAGCTATGAGAGATGAGCAATAACACAGCGATCAAGGTGCAGCTATGGGTTGTGCGCGAAAACAGCGAAGTTGGTGAAGCTATGGGAGGTGCATGAAAACACAGTGATATCGGGGAAGGTATGGGAGGTGCGCGAAAACAGCGCGATTTAGGGGAAGGTATGAGAGGTGCGCGAATGCACAGTGATATAGGGGATGCTACGGGAGGTGCGTGAATACACAGCCATATAGGGTACGTTATGAGATGTGCGCAAAAATACATCGATATAGGGGAAGGTATGAGAGGTGCGCGAAAACACAGCGATATAGGTAAAGCTATGAGATGTGCATGAATACACGGCGATAGTCGAGAAGCCATGAGAGGTGTGCGAAAACACAGCGATATAGGGGAAAGTATGAGAGCAGCGTGAAAACACATTGATATAGGGGACGGTATGAGAGGAGTGCGAAAACTGGGCGATATAGGGGAAGTTATGAGACGTGCGTGAAAACCTAGCGATATAGGGGACGTTATGAGATGTGCATGAAAACATGGCGATATAGGGGAAGGTATGAGAGGTGTGCAAAAACACAGCGATATAGGTGAAGTTATGAGAGGTGGGTGACAACACAGCGATATACTGGAAGGAATGAGAGGTGCACGAAAACACAGCGATATCAGGGAAGTTATGGGAAGTGAGTGAAAACAGGGCGATATAGGGGAAAGTATGAGAGGTACGCGAAGGCACAGTTATATAGGGGTGCTATGGGAGGTGCACGAATACACAGCGATATAGGAGACGTTATGAGATGTGCATGAAAACATGGCAATATAGGGGAAGGTGTGAGAGGTGCGAAAAAATACAGCGTTATAGCAGAATTTATGAGAGGTGCGTGAAAACACAGCAATATAGGGCAAGGAATGAGAGGTGCGTGAAAACACAGAGATATAGGGGAAGGTATGAGAGGTGCACGAAAACACATCAATATAGGGGAAGGTATGAGATGTGCGCAAAAATACAGCGATATAAGGGAAGGTATGAGAGGTGCACGAAAACGCAGCGATATAGGGGAAGCTATGAGAGGTGAGCAAAAACACGGCAATATAGGGGAAGCTATGAGTGGTGTGCAATAACACAGCGATAAAGTTGAATCTATGGGATGTGTGCGAAAAGACAGCGATATAGGGGAAGGTATGAGAGGTGCGCAAGGCACAGCGATATAGGGGATGCTATGGGAGGTGCGTGAATACACAGCGATATAGGGGACGTTATGAGATGTACATGAAAACGCAGCGATATTAGGGAAGATATAAGAGGTGCACAAAAACACAGCGATATAGGAGAAGTTATGAGAGGTGTGTGAAAACACAGCGATATAGGGGAAGATATGAGAGGTGATAGAAAACACAGCGATATAGGGGAAGATATGAGAGGTACCCGAAGGCAAAGCGATATAGGGGATGCTATGGGATGTGCGTGAAAACACAGTGATATAGGAGACGGTATGAGATGTGCATGAAAACACAACGATATAGAGGAAGATATGAGAGGTACAGGAAGGCACAGCGATATAGGGGATGGTATGGGATGTGCGTGAAAACACAGTGATATAGGAGACGGTATGAGATATGCATGAAAACACGGCGATATAAGGGAAGCTATGAGAGGTGCGCGAAAACACGGCGATATAGGGGAAGGTATGAGATGTGCATGAATACACGGTGATAGTCGGGAAGCCATGAGAGGTGTGCGAAAACACAGCGATATAGGGGAAGGTATGAGAGCTGCGTGAAAACACAGTGATATTGGGGAAGGTATGAGAGGAGCGCAAAAACACAGCGATTTACGGGAATGCATGAGAGGTGCGCGAAAGCCCAGTGATATAGGGGATGGTATGGGAGGTGCGCGAATACACAGCGATATAGGGGACGTTATGAGATGTGTGAAAAAATACATCTATATAGGGGAAGGTATGAGAGGTGCGCGAAAACACAGCGATATAGGGAAAGCTATGAGATGTGCATGAATACACGGCAATAGTCGGGAAGCCGTGAGAGGTGTGCGAAAACACAGTGATATAGGGGAAGGTATGAGAGCAGCGTGAAAACACATTGATATAGGGGAAGGTATGAGAGGAGTGCGAAAACAGGGCGATACAGGGGAAGTTATGAGAGGTGCGTGAAAACCTAGCGATATAGGGGACGTTATGAGATGTGCATGAAAACACGGCGATATAGGGGAAGGTATGAGAGGTGCGCGAAGGCACAGCGATATAGGAGAAGGTATGAGAGGTGCAGGAAAACAGCGATATAGGTGAAGGAATGGGAGGTGCGCGAAAACAGGGCGATATTTGGGAAGGTATGAGAGGTGCGCAAAGGCACAGTGATATAAGGGATGCTATGGGAGGTGCGCGAATACACAGCTATATAGAGGACGTTATGAGATGTGCATAACAACACAGCGATATAGGGGACGTTATGAGATGTGCATGAAAACACGGCAATATAGGGGAAGGTATAAGAGCTGCGCAAAAATACAGTGATATAGGAGAAGTTATGAGAGATGCGTGAACACACAGCGATATAAGAGAAGGTATGAGAGGTGCACGAAAATACAGCGATATTGGGGAAGGTATGGGAGGTGCACGAAAACAGGGCGATATAGGGGAAGTTATGAGAAATGCTCGAAGGCACAGCGATATAGGGGATGCTATGAGAGGTGCACGAAAACACCGTGATATAGTGGAAGACATGAGAGGTGCGCAAAAACAGGGCAATATAGTGGAACCTATGGGATGTGCGCGAAACCACGGCGATACAGGGGAATGTATCAGAGGTGCGAGAAAACACAGCGATATAGGGGACGCTATGGGACATGCACAAAAAAGCAGTGATATAGGGGGAGGTATGAAAGGTGTGCAAGAACACGGTGATATAGGGGAAATTGTAAGATGTGCGCGAAAACATGCAATACAGGAGAATGCATCAGGGGTGCGAGAAAACACAGCGATATAGGGGAAGTAACGATAGGAGCAAAAACATAGCGATATAGGTGAAGACATGCGAGGTGCGCGAAAACACGGTGATATAGGGTAAGCTATGAGAGGTGATCAATAACACATCGATCAAGGGGAAGCTATGGGATGTGCGCAAAAACAGCGATGTAGGCGAAGCTATGAGAGGTGCGCGAAAACACAGCGATATAGGGGAAGTTATGAGATGTGCATGAATACACGGCGATAGTCGGGTAGCCATGAGAGGTGTGCGGAAACACAGCGATATAGGGGAAGGTATGAGAGCTGCGTGAAAACACAGTGATATAGGGGAAGGTATGAGAGGAGTGCAAAAACAGGGCGATATAGGGGAAGTTATGAGAGGTGCGTGAAAACCCAGCGACATTGGGGCGTTATGAGATGTGCATGAAATCACGGTGATATTGGGGAAGGTATGAGAGGTGTGCAAAAACACAATGATATACGGGAATGCATGAGAGGAGTGCGAAAACAGGGCGATATAGGGGAAGATATGAGAGGTGAGCAATAACACAGCGATAAAGGGGACATTATGAGATCTCCGCAAAAATACATCGATATAGGGGAAGGTATGAGGGGTGCATGAATACACGGCGATAGTCGGGAAGCCATGAGAGGTGTGCGAAAACACAGCGATATAGGGGAAGGTATGAGAGCTGCGTGAAAACACAGTGATATAGGAGAAGGTATGAGAGGAGCGTGAAAACTGGGCGATATAGTGGAAATTATGAGAAGTGCGTGAAAACCTAGCGATATAGGGGATGTTATGAGATGTGCATGAAAACACGGCGATATAGGGGAAGGTATGAGAGGTGCGCGAAGGCACAGCGATTTAGGGGAAGGTATGAGAGGTACACGAAAACAGCGATATAGGTGAAGGAATGGGAGGTGCGCGAAAACAGGGCAATATTTGGGAAGGTATGAGAGGTGTGCGAAGGCAAAGCGATATAAGGGATGCTATGGGAGGTGCGCGAATACACAGCGATATAGAGGACGTTATGAGATGTGCATAACAACATGGCGATATAGGGTAAGTTATGAGAGGTGTGCAAAAACACGGCGATATAGGGGAAGCTGTGAGAGGTGAGCAATAACACAGAGATAAAGGTGAAGCTATGGGATATGCGCGAAAAGACAGCGATATAGGGGATGGTATGAGATGTGCATGAATACACGGCGATAGTCGGGAAACAATGACAGGTGTGCGAAAACACAGCGATATAGGGGAAGTTATGAGAGGTGCGTGAAAGCACAGTATTATAGGGCAAGGTATGAGAGGTGCGCGAAAACAGGGCGATTTAGGGGAGATATGCGATGTGCATGAAAACAGAGCGATATAGGGGACGTTATGAGATGTGCATGAAAACACGGAGATATAGGGGAAGATATGAGAGGTGCGCAAAGGCACAGCGATATAGGGGATGTTATGGGAGGTGCGCGAAAACACGGCGATACAGGGGAATGTATCAGAGGTACGAGAAAACACAGCGATATAAGGGAAGTAATGAGAGGAGCGAAAACATATCAATATAGGTGAAGACATGAGAGGTGCGCGAAAACATGGCGATATAGGGGAAGCTGTGAGAGGTGAGCAATAACACAGAGATAAAGGTGAAGCTATGGGATATGCGCGAAAAGACAGCGATATAGGGGTATGTATGAGAGGTGCGCGAAAGCAAAGCGATATAGGGGATGGTATGAGATGTGCATGAATACATGGCGATAGTCGGGAAACAATGTCAGGTGTGCGAAAACACAGCGATATAGGGGAAGTTATGAGAGGTGCGTGAAAGCACAGTATTATAGGGGAAGGTATGAGAGGTGCGCGAAAACAGGGCGATATAGGGGAGATATGCGATGTGCATGAAAACAGAGCGATATAGGGGACGTTATGAGATGTGCATGAAAACACGGCAATATAGGGGAAGGTATGAGAGGTGTACAAAAATACAGCGTTATAGTAGAATTTATGAGAGGTGCGTGAAAACACAGCAATATAGGGCAAGGTAAGAGAGGTGCATGAAAAAACAGCAATGTAGGGGGAGGTATGGGAGGTGAGCGAAAACAGGGCGATATAGGGGTTGGTATGAGAGGTGCGCGAAAACAGGGAATACAGTGGAAGCTATGGGATGTGTGCGAAAACAGGGCGATATAGGGGAAGGTATGAGAGGTGCCTGAAAACACAGCGATATCGGGGAAGTTATGGGAAATGAGCAAAAACAGGGCGATATAGGGGAAGGTATGAGAGGTACGCGAAGGCACAGTTATATAGGGGTGCTATGGGAGGTGCACGACTACACAGCGATATAGGGGACGTTATGAGGTGTGCATGAAAACACGGCAATATAAGGGAAGGTATGAAATGTGCGCAAAAGTACAGCGATATAGGAGAAGTTATGAGAGGTGCGTGAAAAAACAGCGATATAGGGGAAGGTATGAGAGGTGCACGATAATACAGCGATATAGGGGAAGGTATGGGAGGTGCGCGAAAACGGCGATATAGGGGACGTTAAGAGATGTGAATGAAAACACATCAATATAGGGGAAGGTATGAGATGTGCACATAAATACAGCAATATAGGAGAAGTTATGAGAGGTGCGTGAAAACACAGCGATATTGGGGAAGATATAAGAGGTGCACAAAAACACAGCGATATAGGAGAAGTTATGAGAGGTGCGTGAAAACAGGGCGATATAGTGGAAGTTATGAGAGGTGCACGAAAACACAGCGATACAGGGTAAGGTATGGGAGGTGCTCAAAAACAGGGCGATATAGGGGACGGTATGAGATTTGTATGAAAACACGGCGATATAGGGGAAGCTATGAGAGGTGCGCGAAAACACGGCAATATAGGGGACGGTATGAGAGGTGCTCAAGGCACAGGGATATAGGGGATGCTATGGGAGGTGCGTGAATACACAATGATATACAGGTCGTTATGAGATGTGCATGAAAAGGCAGCGATATTAGGGAAGGTATGAGAGGTTCACAAAAACACAGCGACATGGGAGAATGAATGGGAAGTGTGCGAAAACAGGGCGATATAGGCGAAGGTATGAGAAATGCGCGAAGGCACAGCAATATGTGGGAGGCTATGGGAGGTGCGCGACTACAGAGTGATATAGGGGACGTTATGAGATGTGCATAAAAACACAGCGATATGGGGGAAGTTATGAGAGGTGCGCAAAAATGCAGCAATATAGGACAAGTTGTGAGAGGTGGGTGAAAACACAGCCATATAAGGGAAGGTATGAGAGGTGTGCGAAAACAGGGCGATATAGGGGAAGGTATGAGAGGTGTGAGAGAACACGGCAATATAGGGGAAATTGTACGAGTGCGCGAAAACATGGCAATACAGGAGAATGTATCAGAGGTGCGAGAAAACACAGCGATATAGGGGAAGTAATGATAGGAGTAAAAACATAGCGATATAGATGAAGACATGTGAGGTGCGCGAAAACACGGCGATATAGGGGAAGCTATGAGAGATGAGCAATAACACAGCGATCAAGGTGCAGCTATGGGTTGTGCGCGAAAACAGCGAAGTTGGTGAAGCTATGGGAGGTGCATGAAAACACAGTGATATCGGGGAAGGTATGGGAGGTGCGCGAAAACAGCGCGATTTAGGGGAAGGTATGAGAGGTGCGCGAATGCACAGTGATATAGGGGATGCTACGGGAGGTGCGTGAATACACAGCCATATAGGGGACGTTATGAGATGTGCGCAAAAATACATCGATATAGGGGAAGGTATGAGAGGTGCGCGAAAACACAGCGATATAGGTAAAGCTATGAGATGTGCATGAATACACGGCGATAGTCGAGAAGCCATGAGAGGTGTGCGAAAACACAGCGATATAGGGGAAAGTATGAGAGCAGCGTGAAAACACATTGATATAGGGGACGGTATGAGAGGAGTGCGAAAACTGGGCGATATAGGGGAAGTTATGAGACGTGCGTGAAAACCTAGCGATATAGGGGACGTTATGAGATGTGCATGAAAACATGGCGATATAGGGGAAGGTATGAGAGGTGTGCAAAAACACAGCGATATAGGTGAAGTTATGAGAGGTGGGTGACAACACAGCGATATACTGGAAGGAATGAGAGGTGCACGAAAACACAGCGATATCAGGGAAGTTATGGGAAGTGAGTGAAAACAGGGCGATATAGGGGAAAGTATGAGAGGTACGCGAAGGCACAGTTATATAGGGGTGCTATGGGAGGTGCACGAATACACAGCGATATAGGGGACGTTATGAGATGTGCATGAAAACATGGCAATATAGGGGAAGGTGTGAGAGGTGCGAAAAAATACAGCGTTATAGCAGAATTTATGAGAGGTGCGTGAAAACACAGCAATATAGGGCAAGGAATGAGAGGTGCGTGAAAACACAGAGATATAGGGGAAGGTATGAGAGGTGCACGAAAACACATCAATATAGGGGAAGGTATGAGATGTGCGCAAAAATACAGCGATATAAGGGAAGGTATGAGAGGTGCACGAAAACGCAGCGATATAGGGGAAGCTATGAGAGGTGAGCAAAAACACGGCAATATAGGGGAAGCTATGAGTGGTGTGCAATAACACAGCGATAAAGTTGAATCTATGGGATGTGTGCGAAAAGACAGCGATATAGGGGAAGGTATGAGAGGTGCGCAAGGCACAGCGATATAGGGGATGCTATGGGAGGTGCGTGAATACACAGCGATATAGGGGACGTTATGAGATGTACATGAAAACGCAGCGATATTAGGGAAGATATAAGAGGTGCACAAAAACACAGCGATATAGGAGAAGTTATGAGAGGTGTGTGAAAACACAGCGATATAGGGGAAGATATGAGAGGTGATAGAAAACACAGCGATATAGGGGAAGATATGAGAGGTACCCGAAGGCAAAGCGATATAGGGGATGCTATGGGATGTGCGTGAAAACACAGTGATATAGGAGACGGTATGAGATGTGCATGAAAACACAACGATATAGAGGAAGATATGAGAGGTACAGGAAGGCACAGCGATATAGGGGATGGTATGGGATGTGCGTGAAAACACAGTGATATAGGAGACGGTATGAGATATGCATGAAAACACGGCGATATAAGGGAAGCTATGAGAGGTGCGCGAAAACACGGCGATATAGGGGAAGGTATGAGATGTGCATGAATACACGGTGATAGTCGGGAAGCCATGAGAGGTGTGCGAAAACACAGCGATATAGGGGAAGGTATGAGAGCTGCGTGAAAACACAGTGATATTGGGGAAGGTATGAGAGGAGCGCAAAAACACAGCGATTTACGGGAATGCATGAGAGGTGCGCGAAAGCCCAGTGATATAGGGGATGGTATGGGAGGTGCGCGAATACACAGCGATATAGGGGACGTTATGAGATGTGTGCAAAAATACATCTATATAGGGGAAGGTATGAGAGGTGCGCGAAAACACAGCGATATAGGGAAAGCTATGAGATGTGCATGAATACACGGCAATAGTCGGGAAGCCGTGAGAGGTGTGCGAAAACACAGTGATATAGGGGAAGGTATGAGAGCAGCGTGAAAACACATTGATATAGGGGAAGGTATGAGAGGAGTGCGAAAACAGGGCGATACAGGGGAAGTTATGAGAGGTGCGTGAAAACCTAGCGATATAGGGGACGTTATGAGATGTGCATGAAAACACGGCGATATAGGGGAAGGTATGAGAGGTGCGCGAAGGCACAGCGATATAGGAGAAGGTATGAGAGGTGCAGGAAAACAGCGATATAGGTGAAGGAATGGGAGGTGCGCGAAAACAGGGCGATATTTGGGAAGGTATGAGAGGTGCGCAAAGGCACAGTGATATAAGGGATGCTATGGGAGGTGCGCGAATACACAGCTATATAGAGGACGTTATGAGATGTGCATAACAACACAGCGATATAGGGGACGTTATGAGATGTGCATGAAAACACGGCAATATAGGGGAAGGTATAAGAGCTGCGCAAAAATACAGTGATATAGGAGAAGTTATGAGAGATGCGTGAACACACAGCGATATAAGAGAAGGTATGAGAGGTGCACGAAAATACAGCGATATTGGGGAAGGTATGGGAGGTGCACGAAAACAGGGCGATATAGGGGAAGTTATGAGAAATGCTCGAAGGCACAGCGATATAGGGGATGCTATGAGAGGTGCACGAAAACACCGTGATATAGTGGAAGACATGAGAGGTGCGCAAAAACAGGGCAATATAGTGGAACCTATGGGATGTGCGCGAAACCACGGCGATACAGGGGAATGTATCAGAGGTGCGAGAAAACACAGCGATATAGGGGACGCTATGGGACATGCACAAAAAAGCAGTGATATAGGGGGAGGTATGAAAGGTGTGCAAGAACACGGTGATATAGGGGAAATTGTAAGATGTGCGCGAAAACATGCAATACAGGAGAATGCATCAGAGGTGCGAGAAAACACAGCGATATAGGGGAAGTAACGATAGGAGCAAAAACATAGCGATATAGGTGAAGACATGCGAGGTGCGCGAAAACACGGTGATATAGGGTAAGCTATGAGAGGTGATCAATAACACATCGATCAAGGGGAAGCTATGGGATGTGCGCAAAAACAGCGATGTAGGCGAAGCTATGAGAGGTGCGCGAAAACACAGCGATATAGGGGAAGTTATGAGATGTGCATGAATACACGGCGATAGTCGGGTAGCCATGAGAGGTGTGCGGAAACACAGCGATATAGGGGATGGTATGAGATGTGCATGAATACACGGCGATAGTCGGGAAACAATGACAGGTGTGCGAAAACACAGCGATATAGGGGAAGTTATGAGAGGTGCGTGAAAGCACAGTATTATAGGGCAAGGTATGAGAGGTGCGCGAAAACAGGGCGATTTAGGGGAGATATGCGATGTGCATGAAAACAGAGCGATATAGGGGACGTTATGAGATGTGCATGAAAACACGGAGATATAGGGGAAGATATGAGAGGTGCGCAAAGGCACAGCGATATAGGGGATGTTATGGGAGGTGCGCGAAAACACGGCGATACAGGGGAATGTATCAGAGGTACGAGAAAACACAGCGATATAAGGGAAGTAATGAGAGGAGCGAAAACATATCAATATAGGTGAAGACATGAGAGGTGCGCGAAAACATGGCGATATAGGGGAAGCTGTGAGAGGTGAGCAATAACACAGAGATAAAGGTGAAGCTATGGGATATGCGCGAAAAGACAGCGATATAGGGGTATGTATGAGAGGTGCGCGAAAGCAAAGCGATATAGGGGATGGTATGAGATGTGCATGAATACATGGCGATAGTCGGGAAACAATGTCAGGTGTGCGAAAACACAGCGATATAGGGGAAGTTATGAGAGGTGCGTGAAAGCACAGTATTATAGGGGAAGGTATGAGAGGTGCGCGAAAACAGGGCGATATAGGGGAGATATGCGATGTGCATGAAAACAGAGCGATATAGGGGACGTTATGAGATGTGCATGAAAACACGGCAATATAGGGGAAGGTATGAGAGGTGTACAAAAATACAGCGTTATAGTAGAATTTATGAGAGGTGCGTGAAAACACAGCAATATAGGGCAAGGTAAGAGAGGTGCATGAAAAAACAGCAATGTAGGGGGAGGTATGGGAGGTGAGCGAAAACAGGGCGATATAGGGGTTGGTATGAGAGGTGCGCGAAAACAGGGAATACAGTGGAAGCTATGGGATGTGTGCGAAAACAGGGCGATATAGGGGAAGGTATGAGAGGTGCCTGAAAACACAGCGATATCGGGGAAGTTATGGGAAATGAGCAAAAACAGGGCGATATAGGGGAAGGTATGAGAGGTACGCGAAGGCACAGTTATATAGGGGTGCTATGGGAGGTGCACGACTACACAGCGATATAGGGGACGTTATGAGGTGTGCATGAAAACACGGCAATATAAGGGAAGGTATGAAATGTGCGCAAAAGTACAGCGATATAGGAGAAGTTATGAGAGGTGCGTGAAAAAACAGCGATATAGGGGAAGGTATGAGAGGTGCACGATAATACAGCGATATAGGGGAAGGTATGGGAGGTGCGCGAAAACGGCGATATAGGGGACGTTAAGAGATGTGAATGAAAACACATCAATATAGGGGAAGGTATGAGATGTGCACATAAATACAGCAATATAGGAGAAGTTATGAGAGGTGCGTGAAAACACAGCGATATTGGGGAAGATATAAGAGGTGCACAAAAACACAGCGATATAGGAGAAGTTATGAGAGGTGCGTGAAAACAGGGCGATATAGTGGAAGTTATGAGAGGTGCACGAAAACACAGCGATACAGGGTAAGGTATGGGAGGTGCTCAAAAACAGGGCGATATAGGGGACGGTATGAGATTTGTATGAAAACACGGCGATATAGGGGAAGCTATGAGAGGTGCGCGAAAACACGGCAATATAGGGGACGGTATGAGAGGTGCTCAAGGCACAGGGATATAGGGGATGCTATGGGAGGTGCGTGAATACACAATGATATACAGGTCGTTATGAGATGTGCATGAAAAGGCAGCGATATTAGGGAAGGTATGAGAGGTTCACAAAAACACAGCGACATGGGAGAATGAATGGGAAGTGTGCGAAAACAGGGCGATATAGGCGAAGGTATGAGAAATGCGCGAAGGCACAGCAATATGTGGGAGGCTATGGGAGGTGCGCGACTACAGAGTGATATAGGGGACGTTATGAGATGTGCATAAAAACACAGCGATATGGGGGAAGTTATGAGAGGTGCGCAAAAATGCAGCAATATAGGACAAGTTGTGAGAGGTGGGTGAAAACACAGCCATATAAGGGAAGGTATGAGAGGTGTGCGAAAACAGGGCGATATAGGGGAAGGTATGAGAGGTGTGAGAGAACACGGCAATATAGGGGAAATTGTACGAGTGCGCGAAAACATGGCAATACAGGAGAATGTATCAGAGGTGCGAGAAAACACAGCGATATAGGGGAAGTAATGATAGGAGTAAAAACATAGCGATATAGATGAAGACATGTGAGGTGCGCGAAAACACGGCGATATAGGGGAAGCTATGAGAGATGAGCAATAACACAGCGATCAAGGTGCAGCTATGGGTTGTGCGCGAAAACAGCGAAGTTGGTGAAGCTATGGGAGGTGCATGAAAACACAGTGATATCGGGGAAGGTATGGGAGGTGCGCGAAAACAGCGCGATTTAGGGGAAGGTATGAGAGGTGCGCGAATGCACAGTGATATAGGGGATGCTACGGGAGGTGCGTGAATACACAGCCATATAGGGGACGTTATGAGATGTGCGCAAAAATACATCGATATAGGGGAAGGTATGAGAGGTGCGCGAAAACACAGCGATATAGGTAAAGCTATGAGATGTGCATGAATACACGGCGATAGTCGAGAAGCCATGAGAGGTGTGCGAAAACACAGCGATATAGGGGAAAGTATGAGAGCAGCGTGAAAACACATTGATATAGGGGACGGTATGAGAGGAGTGCGAAAACTGGGCGATATAGGGGAAGTTATGAGACGTGCGTGAAAGCCTAGCGATATAGGGGACGTTATGAGATGTGCATGAAAACATGGCGATATAGGGGAAGGTATGAGAGGTGTGCAAAAACACAGCGATATAGGTGAAGTTATGAGAGGTGGGTGACAACACAGCGATATACTGGAAGGAATGAGAGGTGCACGAAAACACAGCGATATCAGGGAAGTTATGGGAAGTGAGTGAAAACAGGGCGATATAGGGGAAAGTATGAGAGGTACGCGAAGGCACAGTTATATAGGGGTGCTATGGGAGGTGCACGAATACACAGCGATATAGGGGACGTTATGAGATGTGCATGAAAACATGGCAAT
>NW_027278153.1:0-18565 GCF_030028105.1 Mobula birostris
GAATCATGGCATGAGTTTCAGTGCAGGAGTTTTCAGGGCATGAGATTCAGGGCATGAGTTTCAGGGCATGAGATTCAGGACAGGAGTTTCAATGCATGAGATTCAGGGCATGAGTTTCAGTGCATGAGTTTAAGTGCATGAGTTTGAGGGCAGTAGTTTCAAGGCATGAGATTCAGGGCGTGAGTTTCAGGGCATGATATTCAAGGCAGGAATTTCAGGGCATGTGATTCAGATAATAAGTTTCTGGGCAGATGATTCAGGGCAGGAGTTTTAGGGCATGTGATTCAGGGTATGAGTTTCAGTGCATGAGTTTCAGGGCAGGAGCTTCAGGGTATGAGATTCAGGGCATGAGTTTCAGGGCAGGAATTTCAAGGCATGACATTCAGGGCATGAGTTTCAGGGCAGGAGATTCACGGCTTGAGTTTAAGGTCATGAGATTTAGCGCATGAGATTCAGTGCATGAGTTTCAGGGCAGATGTTTCAGGGCATGAGATTCAGGGCATGAGTTTCAGGGCAGGAGAATAAGGGCTTCAGATTCAGGGCAGGAGTTTGAGGGCAGGAGTTTCAAGGCATGAGATTCAGGGCATGAGTTTCAGGGCAGGAGAATCAGGGCTTAATTTCAGGGCATGGGATTCAGGGCATGGGTTTCAGGGCATGAGATTCAGGACAGGAGTTTCAAGGCATGAGATTCAGGGCATAAGTTTCAGGGCATGAAATTCAGGGCAGGAATTTCAGGGCATGTGATTCAGATAATGAGGTTATGGGCAGATGATTCAGGGCAGGAGTATTAGGGCATGTGATTCAGGGCATGAGTTTCAGGGCAGGACTTTGCGGGTATGAGAATTAGGGCATGAGTTTCAGTGCATGAGATTCAGGGCCTGAGTTTCAGGGCATGAGGTTCAGGGCATGAGAGTCAGTGCATGACATTCAGGGCATGTGTTTTAGGGCAGGTGTTTCAGTGCAAGAGTTTGAGGGCATGAGATTCAGGGCATGAGTTTCAAGGCAGGAGATTCAGGGCAGGAGGTTCAGGGCATGAGATTCGGGGCTTGACTTTCAAGGCAGGTGTTTTAGGGCACGTATTTCAGTGCAGGAGCTTGAGCGCAGGAGATTCAGAGCATGAGTTTCAGTGCATGAGTTTGAGGGCAGGAGTTTCACGGCCTGAGATACAGGGCATGCGTTTCAGGGTATGAGTTTCAGGGCATGGGTTTCAGGTCTGTGGTTTCAGGGCTTGAGATTCAGGGCAGCAGTTTCAGGGCAGGAGATTCAGGGCAGGAGATTCAGGGCAGGTGTTTCAGTGCAAGAGTTTCAGGGCATGTCTTTCAGTGCATGAGTTTCAGGGCATGAGTTTCAGGGCAGGGGATTCACGGCTTGAAGTTTAAGGACATGAGATTTAGCGCATGAGGTTCAGTGCATGAGTTTCAGGGCAGAAGTTTCAGGGCATGAGATTCAGGGCATGAGTTTCAGGGCATGAGTTTCTGGGCAGGAGTTTTAGGGCATGTAATTCAGGGCGTGAGTTTCAGGATATGAGATTCATGGCATGTGTTTCAGTGCAGGAGTTTCAGGGCATAAGATTCAGGGCATGAGTTTCAGGGCATGAGATTCAGGACAGGAGTTTCTAGGCATGAGATTCAGGGCATGAGTTTCAGTGCATGAGTTCAGTGCATGAGTTTGAGGGCAGGATTTTCAAGGCATGAGATTCAGGGCATGAGTTTCAGGGCATGAGATTCAGGGCAGGAATTTCAGGGCATGTGGTTCAGATAATGAGTTTCTGGGCAGATGTTTCAGGGCAAGAGTTTTAGAGCATGTGATTCAGGGCATGAGTTTCAGTGCATGAGTTTCAGGGCAGGAGTTTCACGACATGAGATTCAGTGCATGAGTTTCAGGGCATGAGAATCAGGGCATGAGTTTCAGGGCAGGAATTTCAGGGCATGACATTCAGGGCATGTGTTTTAGGGCAGATGTTTCAGTGCAAGAGTTTGAGGGCATGAGATTCAAGGCATGAGTTTCAAGGCAGGAGATTCAGGGCAGGAGATTCAGGGCATGAGATTCGGGGCTTGACTTTCAAGGCAGGTGTTTTAGGGCACGTATTTCAGTGCAGGAGTTTGAGGGCAGGAGATTCAGAGCATGAGTTTCAGTGCATGAGTTTGAGGGCAGGAGTTTCACGGCATGAGATTCAGGGCATGAGTTTCAGGGTATGAGTTTCAGGGCATGGGTTTCAGGTCTGTGGTTTCAGGGCTTGAGATTCAGGGCAGCAGTTTTAGGGCAGGAGATTAAGGGCAGGAGGTTCGGGGCAGGTGTTTCAGTGCAAGAGTTTCAGTGCAGGAGTTTCAGGACATGTCTTTCAGTGCATGAGTTTCAGGGCAGGAGTTTCAGAGCTTGAGATTCAGGGCATGAGTTTCGAGGCAGGAGATTCACGGCTTGAGCTTAAGGTCATGAGATTTAGCGCATCAGATTCAGTGCATGAGTTTCAGGGCAGAAGTTTCAGGGCATGAGATTCAGGGCATGTGATTCAGGGCATGAGTTTCAGTGAAGGATTTTCAGGGCATGAAATTCAGGGCATGATTTTCAGGATATGAGATTCATGGCATGATATTCAGGGCAGCAGTTTCAGGGCATGATGTTCAGGACATGAGTTTCAGTGCAGTAGTTTCAGTGCATGAGATTCAGGGCATGAGTTTCAGGGCAGGAGATTCACGGCTTGAGTTTAAGGTCATGAGATTTAGCGCATGAGATTCAGTGCATGAGTTTGAGGGCAGAAGTTTCAGGGCATGAGATTCAGGGCATGAGTTTCAGGGCATGAGTTTCAGGGCAGGAGTTTTAGGGCATGTAATTCAGGGCGTGAGTTTCAGGATATGAGATTCATGGCATGAGTTTCAGTGCAGGAGTTTCAGGGCATAAGATTCACGGCATGAGTTTCAGGGCCTGAGATTCAGGACAGGAGTTTCAAGGTATGAGATTCAGGGCATGAGTTTCAGTGCATGAGTTTCAGTTCATGAGTTTGAGGGCAGGAGATTCAAGGCATGAGATTCAGGGCATGAGTTTCAGGGCATGAGATTCGGGCAGGAATTTCAGGGCATGTGATTCAGATAATGAGTTTCTGGGCAGATGATTCAGGGCAGTAGTTTTAGAGCATGTGATTCTGGGCATGAGTTTCAGGGCAGGAGTTTGAGGGTATGAGATTTAGGGCATGAGTTTCAGTGCATGAGATTCAGGGCTTGAGTTTCAGGGCATAAGGTTCTGGGCATGAGTGTCAGTGCATGAGATTCAGGGCATGAGTGTCAGTGCATGAGATTCAGGGCATCAGTTTCAGGGCAGAAGTTTCAGGGCATGAGATTCCGGGCAGGAATTTCAGGGCATGTGATTCAGATAATGCGTTTCTGGGCAGATGATTCAGGGCAGGAGTTTTAGAGCATGTGATTCTGGGCATGAGTTTCAGGGCAGGAGTTTAAGGGTATGAGATTTAGGGCATGAGTTTCAGTGCATGAGATTCAGGGCTTGAGTTTCAGGGCATAAGGTTCTGGGCATGAGTGTCAGTGCATGAGATTCAGGGCATCAGTTTCAGGGCAGAAGTTTCAGGGCATGAGATTCAGGGCATGAGTTTCAGGGCATGAGATTCAGGACAGGTGTTTCAAGGCATGAGATTCAGGGCATGAGTTTCAGTGCATGAGTTTCAGTGCATGAGTTTGAGGGCAGCAGTTTCAAGGCATGAGATTCAGGGCATGAGTTTCAGGGCATGAGATTCAGGGCAGGATTTTCAGGGCATGTGATTCAGATAATGTGTTTCTGGGCAAATGATTCAGGGCAAGAGTTTTAGAGCACGTGATTCAGGGCAGGAGTTTCAGTGCATGAGTTTCAGGGCAGGAGTTTCACGGCATGAGATTCAGGGCATGAGTTTCAGGGCATGACATTCAGGGCATGTGTTTTAGGGCAGGTGTTTCAGTGCAAGACTTTGAGGGCATGGGATTAAGGGCATGAGTTTCAAGGCAGGAGATTCAGGGCAGGAGATTCAGGGCATGAGATTCGGGGCTTGACTATCAAGGCAGGTGTTTTAGGGCACGTATTTCAGTGCAGGAGTTTGAGGGCAGGAGATTCAGAGCATGAGTTTCAGTGCATGAGTTTGAGGGCATGGGTTTCAGGTCTGTGGTTTCATTGCTTGAGATTCAGGGCAGCAGTTTCAGGGCAGGAGATTCAGGGCAGGAGATTCAGGGCAGGTGTTTCAGTGCAAGAGTTTCAGTGCAAGAGTTTCAGGGCATGTCTTTCAGTGCATGAGTTTCAGGGCAGGACTTTCAGAGCTTGAGATTCAGGGCATGAGTTTCAAGGCAGGAGATTCACGGCTTGAGTTTAAGGTCATGAGATTTAGCGCATGAGATTCAGTGCATGAGTTTCAGGGCAGAAGTTTCAGGGCATGAGATTCAGTGCATGAGATTCAGGGCATGAGTTTCAGGGCAGGAGATTCACGGCTTGAAGTTTAAGGTCATGAGATTTCGCGCATGAGTTTCAGTGCATGAGTTTCAGGGCAGATGTTTCAGGGCATGAGATTCAGGGCATGAGTTTCAGGGCAGTAGTTTTAGGGCATGTAATTCTGGACGTGAGTTTCAGGATATGAGATTCATGGCATGAGTTTCAGTGCAGGAGTTTCAGGGCATAAGATTCAGAGCATGAGTTTCAGGGCATGAGTTTCAGGACAGGAGTTTCAAGGCATGAGATTCAGGGCATGAGTTTCAGGGCATGAGATTTAGGGCAGGAATTTCAGGGCATGTGATTCAGATAATGAGTTTCTGGGCAGATGATTCAGGGCAGGAGTTTTAGAGCATGGGATTCAGGGCATGAGTTTCAAGGCAGGAGATTCAGGGCATGAGATTCGGGGTTTGACTTTCAAGTCAGGTGTTTTAGGGCTCGTATTTCAGTGCAGGAGTTTGAGGGCAGGAGATTCAGAGCATGAGATTCAGGGCATGAGTTTCAGGGTATGAGTTTCAGGGCATGGGTTTCAGGTCTGTGACTTCAGTGCTTGAGATTCAGGGCAGCAGTTTCAGGGCAGGAGATTCACGGCTTGAGTTTCAGGGCATGAGTTTCAGTGAAGGATTTTCAGGGCATGTAATTCAAGGCGTGAGATTCAGGGTATGAGATTCATGGCATGAGTTTCAGTGCAGGAGTTTCAGGGCATGAGATTCAAGACAGGAGTTTCAAGGCATGAGATTTAGGGCATGAGTTTCAGTGCATGAGATTCAGGGCTTGAGATTCAGGGCATGAGGTTCAGGGCATGAGTTTCAGTTCATGAGATTCAGGGCATCAGTTTCAGGGCAGGAGTTTCAGTTCATGAGTTTCACGGCATGAGAATCAGGGCATGAGATTCAGGGCATGAGTTTTAGGGTAGGTGTTTCAGTGCAGGAGTTTCAGGGCATGAGATTCATGGCATGAGTTTCAGGGCAGGTATTTCAGGGCATGACTTTCAGGGCATGAGTTTCAGGGCAGGAGATTCGCGGCTTGAGTTTAAGATCATGAGATTTAACGCATGAGATTCAGTGCATGAGTTTCAGGGCAGGATTTTCAGGGCATGTGATTCAGATAATGTGTTTCTGGGCAAATGATTCAGGGCAAGAGTTTTAGAGCACGTGATTCAGGGCAGGAGTTTCAGTGCATGAGTTTCAGGGCAGGAGTTTCACGGCATGAGATTCAGGGCATGAGTTTCAGGGCATGACATTCAGGGCATGTGTTTTAGGGCAGGTGTTTCAGTGCAAGAATTTGAGGGCATGGGATTAAGGGCATGAGTTTCAAGGCAGGAGATTCAGGGCAGGAGATTCAGGGCATGAGATTCGGGGCTTGACTATCAAGGCAGGTGTTTTAGGGCACGTATTTCAGTGCAGGAGTTTGAGGGCAGGAGATTCAGAGCATGAGTTTCAGTGCATGAGTTTGAGGGCATGGGTTTCAGGTCTGTGGTTTCATTGCTTGAGATTCAGGGCAGCAGTTTCAGGGCAGGAGATTCAGGGCAGGAGATTCAGGGCAGGTGTTTCAGTGCAAGAGTTTCAGTGCAAGAGTTTCAGGGCATGTCTTTCAGTGCATGAGTTTCAGGGCAAGACTTTCAGAGCTTGAGATTCAGGGCATGAGTTTCAAGGCAGGAGATTCACGGCTTGAGTTTAAGGTCATGAGATTTAGCGCATGAGATTCAGTGCATGAGTTTGAGGGCAGAAGTTTCAGGGCATGAGATTCAGGGCATGAGTTTCAGGGCATGAGTTTCAGGGCAGGAGTTTTAGGGCATGTAATTCAGGGCGTGAGTTTCAGGATATGAGATTCATGGCATGAGTTTCAGTGCAGGAGTTTCAGGGCATAAGATTCACGGCATGAGTTTCAGGGCCTGAGATTCAGGACAGGAGTTTCAAGGTATGAGATTCAGGGCATGAGTTTCAGTGCATGAGTTTCAGTTCATGAGTTTGAGGGCAGGAGATTCAAGGCATGAGATTCAGGGCATGAGTTTCAGGGCATGAGATTCGGGCAGGAATTTCAGGGCATGTGATTCAGATAATGAGTTTCTGGGCAGATGATTCAGGGCAGGAGTTTTAGAGCATGTGATTCTGGGCATGAGTTTCAGGGCAGGAGTTTGAGGGTATGAGATTTAGGGCATGAGTTTCAGTGCATGAGATTCAGGGCTTGAGTTTCAGGGCAGGTATTTCAGGGCATGACTTTCAGGGCATGAGTTTCAGGGCAGGAGATTCGCGGCTTGAGTTTAAGATCATGAGATTTAACGCATGAGATTCAGTGCATGAGTTTCAGGGCAGAAGTTTCAGGGCATGAGATTCAGGGCATGAGTTTCAGGGCAGGAGAATAAGGGCTTAAGTTTCAGGGAATGAGATTCAGGGCAGGAGAATCAGGGCAGGAATTTCAGGGCATGTGATTCAGATAATGAGATTCTGGGCAGATGATTCAGGGCAGGAGTTTTAGGGCATGTGATTCAGGGCATGAGTTTCAGTGCATGAGTTTCAGGGCAGGAGTTTCAGGGTATGAGATTTAGGGCATGAGTTTCAGTGCATGAGATTCAGGGCTTGAGTTTCAGGGCATGAGGATCAGGGCATGAGTTTCAGTGCATGAGATTCAGGGCATCAGTTTCAGGGCAGGAGTTTCAGTGCATGAGTTTCACGGCATGAGAATCAGGGCATGAGTTTTAGGGTAGGTGTTTCAGTGCAAGAGTTTCAGGGCATGAGATTCAGGGCATGAGTTTCAGGGCAGGAATTTCAGGGCATGACATTCAGGGCATGTGTTTTAGGGCAGGTGTTTCAGTGCAAGAGTTTGAGGGCATGAGATTCAGGGCATGAGTTTCAGGGCAGGAGATTCAGGGCATTAGATTCGGGGCTTGAGTTTCAAGGCAGGTGTTTTAGGGCACGTATTTCAGTGCAGGAGTTTGAGGGCAGGAGATTCAGAGCATGAGTTTCAGTGCATGAGTTTGAGGGCAGGAGATTCACGGCATGAGATTCAGGGCATGAGTTTCAGGGTATGAGTTTCAGGGCATGGGTTTCAGGTCTGTGGTTTCAGGGCTTGAGATTCAGGGCAGCAGTTACAGGGCAGGAGATTCAGGGCAGGTGTTTCAGTGCAAGAGTTTCAGGGCATGTCTTTCAGTGCATGAGTTTCAGGGCAGGAGTTTCAGAGCTTGAGATTCAGGGCATGATTTTCAGGGCATGAGTTTCACTGAAGGATTTTCAGGGCATGTAATTCAGGGCATGAGTTTCAGGATATGAGATTCATGGCAAGATATTCAGGGCAGCAGTTTCAGGACATGATGTTCAGGACATGAGTTTCAGTGCAGTAGTTTCAGGGCATGAGATTCAGGCCATGGGTTTCAAGGCAGGAGATTCAGGTCAGGAGATTCAGGGCATGAGATTCGGGGCTTGAGTTTCAAGGCAGGTGATTTAGGGCACGTATTTCAGTGCAGGAGTTTGAAGGCATGAGATTCAGAGCATGAGTTTCAGTGCATGAGTTTGAGGGCAGGAGTTTCAAGGCATGAGATTCAGAGCAGGAATTTCAGGGCATGAGATTCAGTGCATGAGTTTCAGGGCAGGGGATTCACGGCTTGAGTTTAAGATCATGAGATTTAGCGCATGAGATTCTGTGCATGAGTTTCAGGGCAGAAGTTTCAGGGCATGAGATTCAGGGCATGAGTTTCAGGGAAGGAGAATAAGGGCTTAAGTTTCAGGGCATCAGATTCAGGGCATGAGTTTCAGGGCATGAGTTTCAAGGCAGCAGTTTCAGGGCATGTAATTCAGGGCGTGAGTTTCAATGCATGAGTTTCAGTGCATGAGTTTGAGGGCAGGAGTTTCAAGGCATGAGATTCAGGGCATGAGTTTCAGGTCAGGAGAATCAGGGCTTGAGTTTCAGGGCATGGGATTCAGGGCATGAGTTTCAGGGCATGAGATTCCGGACAGGAGTTTCATGGCATGAGATGCAGGGCATGAGTTTCAGTGCATGAGTTTGAGGGCAGGAGTTTCAGGGCATGAGATTCCGGGCAGGAATTTCAGGGCATTTGATTCAGATAATGAGTTTCTGGGCGGATGATTCAGGGCAGGAGTTTTAGGGCATGTGATTCAGTGCATGAGTTTCAGTGCATGAGTTTCAAAGCAGGAGTTTCAGGGTATGAGATTTAGGGCATGAGTTTCAGTGCATGAGATTCAGGGCTTGAGTTTCAGGGCATGAGGTTCAGGGCATGAGTTTCAGTGCATGAGATTCAGGGCATCAGTTTCAGAGCAGGAGTTACAGTGAATGAGTTATTCGGCATGAAATTCAGGGCATGAGATTCAGGGCATGAGTTTTAGGGTAGGTGTTTCAGTGCAAGAGTTTCAGGGCATGAGATTCAGGGCATGAGTTTCAGGGCAGGAATTTCAGGGCATGACATTCAGGGCATGAGTTTCAGGGCAGGAGATTCACGGCTTGAGTTTAAGGTCATGAGATTTAGCGCATGAGATTCAGTGCATGAGTTTTAGGGCAGAAGTTTCAGGGCATGAAATTCAGGGCATGAGTTTCAGGGCAGAAGAATAAGGGCTTGAGTTTCAGGGCATGATATTCAGGGCATGAGGTTCAGTGCAGGAGTTTCAAGACATGTAATTCAGGGCGTGAGTTTCAGTGCATGAGTTTGAGGGCAGGAGTTTCAAGGCATGAGATTCAGGGCATGAGTTTCAGGGCAGGAGAATCAGGGCTTGAGTTTCAGGGCATGGGATTCAGTGCATGAGATTCAGGACAGGAGTTTCAATGCATGAGATTCAGGACAGGAGTTTCAAGGCATGAGATTCAGAGCATGAGTTTCTGTGCATGAGTTTCAGTGCATGAGTTTGAGGGCATGAGTTTCAGGGCATGAGATTCAGGGCAGGAATTTCAGGGCATATGATTCAGATAATGAGTTTCTGGGCAGATGATTCAGGGCAGGAGTTTTAGGGCATGTGATTCAGGGCATGAGTTTCAGTGCATGAGTTTCACGGCAGGAGTTTCAGGGTATGAGATTTAGGGCATGAATTTCATGGCAGGAATTTCAGAGCATGACATTCAGGGTATGTGTTTTAGGGTAGGTGTTTCAGTGCCAGTGTTTGAGGGCATGAGATTCAGGGCATGAGATTCAAGGCATGAGATTCAGGGCAGGAGATTCAGGGCATTTGATTCGGGGCTTGAGTTTCAAGGCAGGTGTTTTAGGGCACGTATTTCAGTGCAGGAGTTTGAGGGCATGAGATTCAGAGCATGAGTTTCAGTGCATGAGTTTGAGGGCAGGAGTTTCACGGCATGAGATTCAGGGCATGAGTTTCAGGGCATGAGATTCAGGGCAGGAATTTCAGGGCATGTGATTCAGATAATGAGTTTCTGGGCAGATGATTCAGGGCAGGAGTTTTAGGGCATGTGATTCAGGGCATGAGTTTCAGTGCATGTGTTTCAGGACAGGAGTTTCAGGGTATGAGTTTCAGCGCAGGAGTTTCAGGGCATGAGATTCGGGGCATGAGTTTCAGGGCATGAGATTCAGGGCATCAGTTTCAGGACAGGAGTTTGAGGGCAGGAGTTTCACGGCATGAGATTCAGGGCATGAGTTTCAGGGCATGAGATTCATGGCAGGAATTTCAGGGCATGTGATTCAGATAATGAGTTTCTGGGCAGATGATTCAGGGCAGGTGTTTTAGGGCATGTGATTCAGGGCATGAGATTCAGTGCATGAGTTTCAGGGCAGGAGTTTCAGGGTATGAGATTTAGGGCATGAGTTTCAGTGCATGAGATTCAGGGCATCAGTTTCAGGACAGGAGTTTCCGTGCATGTGTTTCACGGCATGAGATTCAGGGCATGAGATTCAGGGCATGAGTTTCAGGGCAGGAATTTCAGGGCATGACATTCAGGGCATGTGTTTTAGGGCAGGTGTTTCAGTGCAAGAGTTTGAGGGCATGAGATTCAGGGCATGAGTTTCAAGGCAGGAGAT
Organism: Mobula birostris; assembly: GCF_030028105.1. NCBI lineage: Eukaryota > Metazoa > Chordata > Chondrichthyes > Myliobatiformes > Myliobatidae > Mobula > Mobula birostris. The sequence goes on from NW_027278153.1 coordinate 10,433, forward strand.
TCAGGGCAGGAGATTTAGGGCATGAGATTCGGGGCATGAGTTTCAGGGCAGGATTTTCAGGGCATGACATTTAGGGCATGTGTTTTAGGGCAGGTGTTTCAGTGCAAGAGTTTGAGGGCATGAGATTCAGGGCATGAGTTTCAAGGCAGGAGATTCAGGTCAGGATTTTCAGGGCATGAGATTCAGGGCATGAGTTTCAGGGCAGGAGATTCACGGCTTCAGTTTAAGGTCATGAGATTTAGCGCATGAGATTCAGTGCATGAGTTTCAGGGCAGAAGTTTCAGGGCATGAGATTCAGGGCATGAGTTTCAGGGCAGGAGTTTCAAGGCATGTAATTCAGGGCGTGAGATTCAGGATATGAGATTCATAGCATGAGTTTCAGTGCAGGAGTTTCAGGGCATGAGATTCAGGGCATGAGTTTCAGGGCATGAGATTCAGGACAGGAGTTTCAAGGCATGAGATTTAGGGCATGAGTTTCAGTGCATGAGATTCAGGGCTTGAGATTCAGGGCATGAGGTTCAGGGCATGAGTTTCAGTGCATGAGATTCAGGGCTTCAGTTTCAGGGCAAGATTTTCAGTGCATGAGTTTCACGGCATGAGATTCAGGGCATGAGATTCAGGGCATGAGTTTCAGGGCAGAATTACTAGGGCATGAGATTCAGGGCATGAGATTCAGGGCATGAGTTTCGGGGCATGAGATACAGGGCAGGAATTTCAGGGCATGTGTTTTAGGGCAGGTGTTTCAGTGCAAGAGTTTGAGGGCATGAGATTCAGGGCATGAGTTTCAAGGCAGGAGATTCAGGGCAGGTGATTCAGGGCATGAGATTCGGGGCTTGATTTTCAAGGCAGGTGTTTTAGGGCACGTATTTCAGTGCAGGAGTTTGAGGGCAGGAGATTCAGAGCATGAGTTTCAGTGCATGAGTTTGAGGGCAGGAGTTTCACGGCATGAGATTCAGGGCATGAGTTTCAGGGTATGAGTTTCAGGGCATGGGTTTCAGGTCTGTGGTTTCAGGGCTTGAAATTCAGTGCTGCAGTTTCAGGGCAGGAGATTCAGGGCAGGAAATTCAGGGCAGTAGATTCAGGGCATGTCTTTCAGTGCATGAGTTTCAGGGCAGGAGTTTCAGAGCTTGATATTCAGGGCATGAGCTTCAAGGCAGGAGATTCACGGCTTGAGTTTAAGGTCATGAGATTTAGCGCATGAGATTCAGTGCATGAGTTTCAGGGCAGAAGTTTCAGGGCATGAGTTTCAGGGCATGAGTTTCAGTGAAGGATTTTCAGGGCATGTAATTCAGGGCATGAGTTTCAGGATATGAGATTCATGGCATGATATTCAGGGCAGCAGTTTCAGGGCATGATGTTCAGGACATGAGTTTCAGTGCAGTAGTTTCAGTGCATGAGATTCAGGGCATGAGTTTCAGGGCAGGAGATTCACGGCTTGAGTTTAAGGTCATTACATTTAGCGCATGAGATTCAGTGCATGAGTTTCAGTGTAGAAGTTTCAGGGCATGAGATTCAGGGCATGCGTTTCAGGGCAGGAGTGTCAAGGCATGTAATTCAGGGCGTGAGATTCAGGATATGAGATTCATGGCATGAGTTTCAGTGCAGGAGTTACAGGGCATGAGATTCAGGGCATGAGTTTCAGGGCATGAGATTCAGGACAGAAGGTTCAAGGCATGAGATTTAGGGCATGAGTTTCAGTGCATGAGATTCAGGGCTTGAGATTCAGGGCATGAGGTTCAGGGCATGAGTTTCGGGGCTTGATTTTCAAGGCAGGTGTTTTAGGGCACGTATTTCAGTCCAGGTGTTTGAGGGCAGGAGATTCAGAGCATGAGTTTTAGTGCATGAGTTTGAGGGCAGGAGTTTCACGGCATGAGATTCAGGGCATGAGTTTCAGGGTATGAGTTTCAGGGCATGGGTTTCAGGTCTGTGGTTTCAGGGCTTGAAATTCAGGGCAGCAGTTTCAGCGCAGGAGATTCAGGGCAGGTGTTTCACTGCAAGAGTTTCAGTGCAGGAGTTTCAGGGCAGGAGTTCCAGAGCTTGAGATTCAGGGCATGAGTTTCAAGGCAAGAGATTCACGGCGTGAGTTTCAGGTCATGAGATTTAGCGCATGGGATTCAGTGCATGAGTTTCAGGGCAGAATTTTCAGGGCATGTGTTTCAGGGCATGAGTTTCAGTGAAGTATTTTCGTGGCATGTAATTCTGGGCATGAGTTTCAGGATATGAGATTAATGGCATGATATTCAGGGCAGCAGTTTCAGGGCATGATGTTCAGGAAATGAGTTTCAGTGCAGTAGTTTCAGTGCATGAGATTCAGGGCATGAGTTTCAGGGCAGGAGATTAACGGCTTGAGTTTAAGGTCATGACATTTAGCGCATGAGATTCAGTGCATGAGTTTCAGGGTAGAAGTTTCAGGGCATGAGATTCACGGCATGAGTTTCAGGGAAGGAGTTTCAAGGCATGTAATTCAGGGCGTGAGATTCAGGATAAGAGATTCATGGCATGAGATTCAGGATAAGAGATTCATGGCATGAGTTTCAGTGCAGGAGTTTCAGGGCATGAGATTCAGGGCATGAGTTTCAGGGCATGAGATTCAGGACAGGAGTTTAAGGCATGAGATTTAGGGCATGAGTTTCAGTGCATGAGATTCAGGGCTTGAGATTCAGGGCATGAGGTTCAGGGCATGAGTTTCAGGGTATGAGATTTAGGGCATGAGTTTCAGTGCATGAGATTCAGGGCATCAGTTTCAGGACAGGAGTTTCCGTGCATGTGTTTCACGGCATGAGATTCAGGGCATGAGATTCAGGGCATGAGTTTCAGGGCAGGAATTTCAGGGCATGACATTCAGGGCATGTGTTTTAGGGCAGGTGTTTCAGTGCAAGAGTTTGAGGGCATGAGATTCAGGGCATGAGTTTCAAGGCAGGAGATTCAGGGCAGGAGATTTAGGGCATGAGATTCGGGGCATGAGTTTCAGGGCAGGATTTTCAGGGCATGACATTTAGGGCATGTGTTTTAGGGCAGGTGTTTCAGTGCAAGAGTTTGAGGGCATGAGATTCAGGGCATGAGTTTCAAGGCAGGAGATTCAGGTCAGGATTTTCAGGGCATGAGATTCAGGGCATGAGTTTCAGGGCAGGAGATTCACGGCTTCAGTTTAAGGTCATGAGATTTAGCGCATGAGATTCAGTGCATGAGTTTCAGGGCAGAAGTTTCAGGGCATGAGATTCAGGGCATGAGTTTCAGGGCAGGAGTTTCAAGGCATGTAATTCAGGGCGTGAGATTCAGGATATGAGATTCATAGCATGAGTTTCAGTGCAGGAGTTTCAGGGCATGAGATTCAGGGCATGAGTTTCAGGGCATGAGATTCAGGACAGGAGTTTCAAGGCATGAGATTTAGGGCATGAGTTTCAGTGCATGAGATTCAGGGCTTGAGATTCAGGGCATGAGGTTCAGGGCATGAGTTTCAGTGCATGAGATTCAGGGCTTCAGTTTCAGGGCAAGATTTTCAGTGCATGAGTTTCACGGCATGAGATTCAGGGCATGAGATTCAGGGCATGAGTTTCAGGGCAGAATTACTAGGGCATGAGATTCAGGGCATGAGATTCAGGGCATGAGTTTCGGGGCATGAGATACAGGGCAGGAATTTCAGGGCATGTGTTTTAGGGCAGGTGTTTCAGTGCAAGAGTTTGAGGGCATGAGATTCAGGGCATGAGTTTCAAGGCAGGAGATTCAGGGCAGGTGATTCAGGGCATGAGATTCGGGGCTTGATTTTCAAGGCAGGTGTTTTAGGGCACGTATTTCAGTGCAGGAGTTTGAGGGCAGGAGATTCAGAGCATGAGTTTCAGTGCATGAGTTTGAGGGCAGGAGTTTCACGGCATGAGATTCAGGGCATGAGTTTCAGGGTATGAGTTTCAGGGCATGGGTTTCAGGTCTGTGGTTTCAGGGCTTGAAATTCAGTGCTGCAGTTTCAGGGCAGGAGATTCAGGGCAGGAAATTCAGGGCAGTAGATTCAGGGCATGTCTTTCAGTGCATGAGTTTCAGGGCAGGAGTTTCAGAGCTTGATATTCAGGGCATGAGCTTCAAGGCAGGAGATTCACGGCTTGAGTTTAAGGTCATGAGATTTAGCGCATGAGATTCAGTGCATGAGTTTCAGGGCAGAAGTTTCAGGGCATGAGTTTCAGGGCATGAGTTTCAGTGAAGGATTTTCAGGGCATGTAATTCAGGGCATGAGTTTCAGGATATGAGATTCATGGCATGATATTCAGGGCAGCAGTTTCAGGGCATGATGTTCAGGACATGAGTTTCAGTGCAGTAGTTTCAGTGCATGAGATTCAGGGCATGAGTTTCAGGGCAGGAGATTCACGGCTTGAGTTTAAGGTCATTACATTTAGCGCATGAGATTCAGTGCATGAGTTTCAGTGTAGAAGTTTCAGGGCATGAGATTCAGGGCATGCGTTTCAGGGCAGGAGTGTCAAGGCATGTAATTCAGGGCGTGAGATTCAGGATATGAGATTCATGGCATGAGTTTCAGTGCAGGAGTTACAGGGCATGAGATTCAGGGCATGAGTTTCAGGGCATGAGATTCAGGACAGAAGGTTCAAGGCATGAGATTTAGGGCATGAGTTTCAGTGCATGAGATTCAGGGCTTGAGATTCAGGGCATGAGGTTCAGGGCATGAGTTTCGGGGCTTGATTTTCAAGGCAGGTGTTTTAGGGCACGTATTTCAGTCCAGGTGTTTGAGGGCAGGAGATTCAGAGCATGAGTTTTAGTGCATGAGTTTGAGGGCAGGAGTTTCACGGCATGAGATTCAGGGCATGAGTTTCAGGGTATGAGTTTCAGGGCATGGGTTTCAGGTCTGTGGTTTCAGGGCTTGAAATTCAGGGCAGCAGTTTCAGCGCAGGAGATTCAGGGCAGGTGTTTCACTGCAAGAGTTTCAGTGCAGGAGTTTCAGGGCAGGAGTTCCAGAGCTTGAGATTCAGGGCATGAGTTTCAAGGCAAGAGATTCACGGCGTGAGTTTCAGGTCATGAGATTTAGCGCATGGGATTCAGTGCATGAGTTTCAGGGCAGAATTTTCAGGGCATGTGTTTCAGGGCATGAGTTTCAGTGAAGTATTTCGTGGCATGTAATTCTGGGCATGAGTTTCAGGATATGAGATTAATGGCATGATATTCAGGGCAGCAGTTTCAGGGCATGATGTTCAGGAAATGAGTTTCAGTGCAGTAGTTTCAGTGCATGAGATTCAGGGCATGAGTTTCAGGGCAGGAGATTAACGGCTTGAGTTTAAGGTCATGACATTTAGCGCATGAGATTCAGTGCATGAGTTTCAGGGTAGAAGTTTCAGGGCATGAGATTCACGGCATGAGTTTCAGGGAAGGAGTTTCAAGGCATGTAATTCAGGGCGTGAGATTCAGGATAAGAGATTCATGGCATGAGATTCAGGATAAGAGATTCATGGCATGAGTTTCAGTGCAGGAGTTTCAGGGCATGAGATTCAGGGCATGAGTTTCAGGGCATGAGATTCAGGACAGGAGTTTAAGGCATGAGATTTAGGGCATGAGTTTCAGTGCATGAGATTCAGGGCTTGAGATTCAGGGCATGAGGTTCAGGGCATGAGTTTCAGTGCATGAGATTCAGTGCATCAGTTTCAGGGCAGGAGTTTCAGTGCATGAGTTTCATGGCATGAGATTCAGGGCATGAGATTCAGGGCATGAATTTTAGGGTAGGTGTTTCAGTGCAAGAAGTTCAGGGCATGAGATTCAGGGCATGAGTTTCAGTGCAGGAATTTCTGGGCATGACTTTCAGGGCATGAGTTTCAGGGCAGGAGAATAAGGGCTTAAGTTTCAGGGCATCAGATTCAGGGCATGAGTTTCAGGGCATGAGTTTCAGGGCAGCAGTTTCAGGGCATGTAATTCAGGGCGTGAGTTTCAGTGCATGAGTTTGAGGGCAGGAGTTTCAAGGCATGAGATTCAGGGCATGAGTTTCAGGGCAGGAGAATCAGGGCTTGAGTTTCAGGGCATGGGATTCAGGGCATGAGTTTCAGGGCATGAGATTCAGGACAGGAATTTCAAGGCATGAGATTCAGGGCATGAGTTTCAGTGCATGAGTTTCCCTGCATGAGTTTGAGGGCAAGAGTTTCAAGGCATGAGATTCAGGGCATGAGATTCGGGGCATGAGATTCAGGGCAGGAATTTCAGGGGATGACATTCAGGGCATGTGTTTTAGGGCAGGTGATTCAGTGCAAGAGTTTGAGGGCATGAGATTCAGGGCATGCGTTTCAAGGCAGGAGATTCAGGGCAGGAGATTCAGGGCATGAGATTCGGGGCTTGATTTTCAAGGCAGGTGTTTTAGGGCACGTATTTCAGTCCAGGAGTTTGAGGGCAGGAGATTCAGAGCATGAGTTTCAGTACATGAGTTTGAGGGCAGGAGTTTCACGGCATGAGATTCAGGGCATGAGTTTCAGGGTATGAGTTTCAGGGCATGGGTTTCAGGTCTGTGGTTTCAGGGCTTGAAATTCAGGGCTGCAGTTTCAGGGCAGGAGATTCAGGACAGGAAATTCAGGGCAGGAGATTCAGGGCAGGTGTTTCAGTGCAAGAGTTTCAGAGCAGGAGTTTCAGGGCATGTCTTTCAGTGCATGAGTTTCAGGGCAGGAGTTTCAGAGCTTGAGATTCAGGGCATGAGTTTCAAGGCAGGAGATTCACGGCTTGAGTTTAAGGTCATGAGATTTAGCGCATGAGATTCAGTGCATGAGTTTCAGTGCAGAAGTTTCAGGGCATGAGTTTCAGGGCATGAGTGTCAGTGAAGGATTTTCAGGGCGTGTAATTCAGGGCATGAGTTTCAGGATATGAGATTCATGGCATGATATTCAGGGCAGCAGTTTCAGGGCATGATGTTCAGGACATGAGTTTCAGTGCAGTAGTTTCAGTGCATGAGATTCAGGGCATGAGTTTCAGGGCAGGAGATTCACGGCTTGAGTTTAAGGTCATGACATTTAGCGCATGAGATTCAGTGCATGAGGTTCAGGGTAGAAGTTTCAGGGCATGAGATTCAGGGCATGAGTTTCAGGGCAGGAGTTTCAAGGCATGTAATTCAGGGAGTGAGATTCAGGATATGAGATTCATGGCATGAGTTTCAGTGCAGGAGTTACAGGGCATGAGATTCAGGGCATGAGTTTCAGGGCATGAGATTCAGGACAGGAGTTTCAAGGCATGAGATTTAGGGCATGAGTTTCAGTGCATGAGATTCAGGTCTTAAGATTCAGGGCATGAGGTTCAGGGCATGAGTTTCAGTGAATGAGATTCAGTGCATGAGTTTGAGGGTAGGAGTTTCAAGGCATGAGATTCAGGGCATGAGTTTCAGGGCAGGAGATTCAGGGCTTGAGTTTCAGGGCATGAGATTCAGGACAGGAGTTTCAAGGCATGAGATCAGGGCATGAGTTTCAGTGCTTGAGTTTCAGTGCATGAGTTTGAGGGCAGGAGTTTCAAGGCATGACATTCAGGGCATGAGTTTCAGGGCATGAGATTCAGGGCAAGAATTTCAGGGCATGTGATTCAGATAATGAGTTTCTGGGCAGATGATTCAGGGCAGGACTTTTAGGGCATGTGATTCAGGGCATGAGTTTCAGTGCAAGAGTTTCAGGGCAGGAGTTTCAGGGTATGAGATTTAGGCCGTGAGTTTCAGTGCATGAGATTCAGGGCTTGAGTTTCTGGGCATGAGGTTCAGGGCATGAGTGTCAGTGCATGAGATTCAGGGCATCAGTTTCAGGGCAGGAGTTTCAGTGCAAGAGTTTCAGGGCATGAGATTCAGGGCATGAGTTTCAGGGCAGGAATTTCAGGGCATGATATTCAGGGCATTTGTTTTAGAGCAGGTGTTTCAGTGCAAGAGTTTGAGGGCATGCGTTTCAAGGCAGGAGATTCAGGGCAGGAGATTCAGGGCATGAGATTCGGGGCTTGATTTTCAAGGCAGGTGTTTTAGGGCACGTATTTCAGTCCAGGAGTTTGAGGGCAGGAGATTCAGAGCATGAGTTTCAGTGCATGAGTTTGAGGGCAGGAGTTTCACGGCATGAGATTCAGGGCATGAGTTTCAGGGTATGAGTTTCAGGGCATGGGTTTCAGGTCTGTGGTTTCAGGGCTTGAAATTCA
>NW_027278154.1:0-18448 GCF_030028105.1 Mobula birostris
GCAGGAGTTTCAGGGCATGAGATTCAGGGCATGAGATTCAGGGCATGAGTTTCAGGGCATGAGTTTCAGGGCAGGTGTTTCAGTGCAGGAGTTTCAGGGCATGAGATTCAGGGCATGAGATTCAGGGCATGAGTTTCAGGATATGAGATTCATGGCATGAGTTTCAGGGCATGAGATTCAGAGCATGAGTTTCAGGGTAGGTGATTCAGGGCAGGAGTTTCAGGACATGAGATTCAGGGCATGAGTTTCAGTGCAGGAACTTGAGGTCATGAGATTCAGTGCACGAGTTTCAGAGCATGAGATTCAGGGCATGAGATTCAGGGCATGAGTTTCAGGGCAGGAGATTCAGGGCAGGTGTTTCACTGCAAGAGTTTCAGGGCATGAGATTCAGGGCATGAGATTTAGTACAGGAGATTCCGTGCATGAGTTTCAGGGCATGAGTTTCAGGGCAGGAGTTGTAGGGCATGTGATTCAGGGCATGAGTTTCAGTGCATGAGTTTCAGGGCAGGAGTTTCTGGGTATGTGATTTAGGGCATGAGTTTCAGGGTATGTGATTTAGGGCATGAGTTTCAGGGCATGAGATTCAGGGCTTGAGTTTCAGGGCATGAGGTTCAGGGCATGAGTTTCAGGTCATGAGATTCAGGGCATGAGTTTCAGTGCAGGAACTTGAGGGCATGAGATTCAGTGCACGAGTTTCAGAGCATGAGATTCAGGGCATGAGATTCAGGGCATGATTTTCAGGGCAGGAGATTCAGGGCAGGTGTTTCAGTGCAGGAGTTTCAGGGCATGAGATTCAGGGCATGAGATTCAGGGCATGAGTTTCAGGACAGGAGATTCAGGGCATGAGTTTCAGGACATGAGTTTCAGGGCATGAGTTTCAGGGCAGGAGTTTCAGGGCATGTGATTCAGGGCGTGAGTTTCAGGATATGAGATTCATGGCATGAGTTTCAGTGCAGGAGTTTCAGGGCATGAGATTAAGAGCATGAGTTTCAGGGTAGGTGATTCAGGGCAGGAGTTTCAGGACATGAGATTCAGGGCATGAGTTTCAGTGCAGGAAATTGAGGTTATGAGATTCAGTGCACGAGTTTCAGAGCATGAGATTCAGGGCATGAGATTCAGGGCATGAGTTTCAGGGCAGGAGATTCAGGGCAGGTGTTTCACTGCAAGAGTTTTGGGGCATGAGATTCAGGGCATGAGATTCAGGGCATGAGATTTAGTACAGGAGATTCAGTGCATGAGTTTCAGGGCATGAGTTTCAGGGCAGGAGTTGAGGGCATGTGATTCAGGGCATGAGTTTCAGTGCATGAGTTTCAGGGCAGGAGTTTCTGGGTATGTGATTTAGGGCATGAGTTTCAGGGCATGAGATTCAGGGCTTGAGTTTCTGGGCATGAGGTTCAGGGCATGAGTTTCAGGTCATGAGATTCAGGGCATGAGTTTCAGTCCAGGAACTTGAGGGCATGAGATTCGGTGCATGAGTTTCAGAGCATGAGATTCAGGGCATGAGATTCAGGGCATGATTTTCAGGGCAGGAGATTCAGTGCAGGTGTTTCAGGGCATGAGATTCAGGGCTTGAGTTTCAGGACAGGAGATTCAGGGCATGAGTTTCAGGGCATGAGTTTCAGGGCAGGAGTTTCAGGGCATGTGATTCAGGGCGTGAGTTTCAGGATATGAGATTCATGGCATGAGTTTCAGTGCAGGAGATCCAGTGCATGAGATTCAGGGCATGAGTTTCAGGGTAGGTGATTCAGGGCAGGAGTTTCAGGACATGAGATTCAGGGCATGAGTTTCAGTGCAGGAACTTGAGGTCATGAGATTCAGTGCACGACTTTCAGAGCGTGAGATTCAGGGCATGAGTTTCAGGGCATGAGTTTCAGGGCATGAGTTTCAGGGCAGGAGTTTTAGGGCATGAGTTTCAGTGCATGAGTTTTAGGGCAGGAGTTTCAGGGTATGTGATTTAGGGCATGAGTTTCAGGGAATGAGATTCAGGGCTTGAGTTTCAGGGCATGAGGTTCAGGGCATGAGTTTCAGGTCATGAGATTCAGGGCATGAGTTTCAGTCCAGGAACTTGAGGGCATGAGATTCAGTGCATGAGTTTCAGAGCATGAAATTCAGGGCATGATTTTCAGGGCAGGAGATTCAGGGCAGGTGTTTCAGTGCAGGAGTTTCAGGGCATGAGATTCAGGGCATGAGATTCAGGGCATGAGTTTCAGGACAGGAGATTCAGGGCATGAGTTTCAGGGCATGAGTTTCAGGGCAGGAGTTTCAGGGCATGTGATTCAGGGCGTGAGTTTCAGGATATGAGATTCATGGCATGAGTTTCAGTGCAGGAGTTTCAGGGCATGAGTTTTAGGACAGGAGATTCAGGGCATGAGTTTCAGGGCATGAGTTTCAGGGCAGGAGTTTCAGGGCAGGAGTTTTAGTGCATGAGTTTCAGTGCATGAGTTTCAGGGCAGGAGTTTCAGGGTATGTGATTTAGGGCATGAGTTTCAGGGCATGAGATTCAGGGCTTGAGTTTCAGGGCATGAGGTTCAGGGCATGAGTTTCAGGTCATGAGATTCAGGGCATGAGTTTCAGTCCAGGAACTTGAGGGCATGAGATTCAGTGCATGAGTTTCAGAGCATGAGATTCAGGGCATGAGATTCAGTGCATGATTTTCAGGGCAGGAGATTCAGAGCAGGTGTTTCAGTGCAGGAGTTTCAGGGCATGAGATTCAGGGCATGAGATTCAGGGCATGAGTTTCAGGGCATGAGTTTCAGGGCAGGTGTTTCAGTGCAGGAGTTTCAGGGCATGAGATTCAGGGCATGAGATTCAGGGCATGAGTTTCAGGATATGAGATTCATGGCATGAGTTTCAGGGCATGAGATTCAGAGCATGAGTTTCAGGGTAGGTGATTCAGGGCAGGAGTTTCAGGACATGAGATTCAGGGCATGAGTTTCAGTGCAGGAACTTGAGGTCATGAGATTCAGTGCACGAGTTTCAGAGCATGAGATTCAGGGCATGAGATTCAGGGCATGAGTTTCAGGGCAGGAGATTCAGGGCAGGTGTTTCACTGCAAGAGTTTCAGGGCATGAGATTCAGGGCATGAGATTTAGTACAGGAGATTCCGTGCATGAGTTTCAGGGCATGAGTTTCAGGGCAGGAGTTGTAGGGCATGTGATTCAGGGCATGAGTTTCAGTGCATGAGTTTCAGGGCAGGAGTTTCTGGGTATGTGATTTAGGGCATGAGTTTCAGGGTATGTGATTTAGGGCATGAGTTTCAGGGCATGAGATTCAGGGCTTGAGTTTCAGGGCATGAGGTTCAGGGCATGAGTTTCAGGTCATGAGATTCAGGGCATGAGTTTCAGTGCAGGAACTTGAGGGCATGAGATTCAGTGCACGAGTTTCAGAGCATGAGATTCAGGGCATGAGATTCAGGGCATGATTTTCAGGGCAGGAGATTCAGGGCAGGTGTTTCAGTGCAGGAGTTTCAGGGCATGAGTTTTAGGACAGGAGATTCAGGGCATGAGTTTCAGGGCATGAGTTTCAGGGCAGGAGTTTCAGGGCAGGAGTTTTAGTGCATGAGTTTCAGTGCATGAGTTTCAGGGCAGGAGTTTCAGGGTATGTGATTTAGGGCATGAGTTTCAGGGCATGAGATTCAGGGCTTGAGTTTCAGGGCATGAGGTTCAGGGCATGAGTTTCAGGTCATGAGATTCAGGGCATGAGTTTCAGTCCAGGAACTTGAGGGCATGAGATTCAGTGCATGAGTTTCAGAGCATGAGATTCAGGGCATGAGATTCAGTGCATGATTTTCAGGGCAGGAGATTCAGAGCAGGTGTTTCAGTGCAGGAGTTTCAGGGCATGAGATTCAGGGCATGAGATTCAGGGCATGAGTTTCAGGGCATGAGTTTCAGGGCAGGTGTTTCAGTGCAGGAGTTTCAGGGCATGAGATTCAGGGCATGAGATTCAGGGCATGAGTTTTCAGGATATGAGATTCATGGCATGAGTTTCAGGGCATGAGATTCAGAGCATGAGTTTCAGGGTAGGTGATTCAGGGCAGGAGTTTCAGGACATGAGATTCAGGGCATGAGTTTCAGTGCAGGAACTTGAGGTCATGAGATTCAGTGCACGAGTTTCAGAGCATGAGATTCAGGGCATGAGATTCAGGGCATGAGTTTCAGGGCAGGAGATTCAGGGCAGGTGTTTCACTGCAAGAGTTTCAGGGCATGAGATTCAGGGCATGAGATTTAGTACAGGAGATTCCGTGCATGAGTTTCAGGGCATGAGTTTCAGGGCAGGAGTTGTAGGGCATGTGATTCAGGGCATGAGTTTCAGTGCATGAGTTTCAGGGCAGGAGTTTCTGGGTATGTGATTTAGGGCATGAGTTTCAGGGTATGTGATTTAGGGCATGAGTTTCAGGGCATGAGATTCAGGGCTTGAGTTTCAGGGCATGAGGTTCAGGGCATGAGTTTCAGGTCATGAGATTCAGGGCATGAGTTTCAGTGCAGGAACTTGAGGGCATGAGATTCAGTGCACGAGTTTCAGAGCATGAGATTCAGGGCATGAGATTCAGGGCATGATTTTCAGGGCAGGAGATTCAGGGCAGGTGTTTCAGTGCAGGAGTTTCAGGGCATGAGATTCAGGGCATGAGATTCAGGGCATGAGTTTCAGGACAGGAGATTCAGGGCATGAGTTTCAGGACATGAGTTTCAGGGCATGAGTTTCAGGGCAGGAGTTTCAGGGCATGTGATTCAGGGCGTGAGTTTCAGGATATGAGATTCATGGCATGAGTTTCAGTGCAGGAGTTTCAGGCATGAGATTAAGAGCATGAGTTTCAGGGTAGGTGATTCAGGGCAGGAGTTTCAGGACATGAGATTCAGGGCATGAGTTTCAGTGCAGGAAATTGAGGTCATGAGATTCAGTGCACGAGTTTCAGAGCATGAGATTCAGGGCATGAGATTCAGGGCATGAGTTTCAGGGCAGGAGATTCAGGGCAGGTGTTTCACTGCAAGAGTTTCGGGGCATGAGATTCAGGGCATGAGATTCAGGGCATGAGATTTAGTACAGGAGATTCAGTGCATGAGTTTCAGGGCATGAGTTTCAGGGCAGGAGTTGAGGGCATGTGATTCAGGGCATGAGTTTCAGTGCATGAGTTTCAGGGCAGGAGTTTCTGGGTATGTGATTTAGGGCATGAGTTTCAGGGCATGAGATTCAGGGCTTGAGTTTCTGGGCATGAGGTTCAGGGCATGAGTTTCAGGTCATGAGATTCAGGGCATGAGTTTCAGTCCAGGAACTTGAGGGCATGAGATTCGGTGCATGAGTTTCAGAGCATGAGATTCAGGGCATGAGATTCAGGGCATGATTTTCAGGGCAGGAGATTCAGTGCAGGTGTTTCAGGGCATGAGATTCAGGGCTTGAGTTTCAGGACAGGAGATTCAGGGCATGAGTTTCAGGGCATGAGTTTCAGGGCAGGAGTTTCAGGGCATGTGATTCAGGGCGTGAGTTTCAGGATATGAGATTCATGGCATGAGTTTCAGTGCAGGAGTTTCAGTGCATGAGATTCAGGGCATGAGTTTCAGGGTAGGTGATTCAGGGCAGGAGTTTCAGGACATGAGATTCAGGGCATGAGTTTCAGTGCAGGAACTTGAGGTCATGAGATTCAGTGCACGACTTTCAGAGCGTGAGATTCAGGGCATGAGTTTTAGGACAGGAGATTCAGGGCATGAGTTTCAGGGCATGAGTTTCAGGGCATGAGTTTCAGGGCAGGAGTTTTAGGGCATGAGTTTCAGTGCATGAGTTTTAGGGCAGGAGTTTCAGGTATGTGATTTAGGGCATGAGTTTCAGGGAATGAGATTCAGGGCTTGAGTTTCAGGGCATGAGTTTCAGGGCATGAGTTTCAGGTCATGAGATTCAGGGCATGAGTTTCAGTCCAGGAACTTGAGGGCATGAGATTCAGTGCATGAGTTTCAGAGCATGAAATTCAGGGCATGATTTTCAGGGCAGGAGATTCAGGGCAGGTGTTTCAGTGCAGGAGTTTCAGGGCATGAGATTCAGGGCATGAGATTCAGGGCATGAGTTTCAGGACAGGAGATTCAGGGCATGAGTTTCAGGGCATGAGTTTCAGGGCAGGAGTTTCAGGGCATGTGATTCAGGGCGTGAGTTTCAGGATATGAGATTCATGGCATGAGTTTCAGGGCATGAGGTTCAGGGCATGAGTTTCAGGGCATGAGATTCAGGGCATGAGTTTCAGTGCAGGAACTTGAGGGCATGAGATTCAGTGCACGAGTTTCAGAGCATGAGATTCAGGGCATGAGATTCAGGGCATGATTTTCAGGGCAGGAGATTCAGTGCAGGTGTTTCAGGGCATGAGATTCAGGGCTTGAGTTTCAGGACAGGAGATTCAGGGCATGAGTTTCAGGGCATGAGTTTCAGGGCAGGAGTTTCAGGGCATGTGATTCAGGGCGTGAGTTTCAGGATATGAGATTCATGGCATGAGTTTCAGTGCAGGAGTTTCAGTGCATGAGATTCAGGGCATGAGTTTCAGGGTAGGTGATTCAGGGCAGGAGTTTCAGGACATGAGATTCAGGGCATGAGTTTCAGTGCAGGAACTTGAGGTCATGAGATTCAGTGCACGACTTTCAGAGCGTGAGATTCAGGGCATGAGTTTTAGGACAGGAGATTCAGGGCATGAGTTTCAGGGCATGAGTTTCAGGGCATGAGTTTCAGGGCAGGAGTTTTAGGGCATGAGTTTCAGTGCATGAGTTTTAGGGCAGGAGTTTCAGGGTATGTGATTTAGGGCATGAGTTTCAGGGAATGAGATTCAGGGCTTGAGTTTCAGGGCATGAGGTTCAGGGCATGAGTTTCAGGTCATGAGATTCAGGGCATGAGTTTCAGTCCAGGAACTTGAGGGCATGAGATTCAGTGCATGAGTTTCAGAGCATGAAATTCAGGGCATGATTTTCAGGGCAGGAGATTCAGGGCTTGAGTTTCTGGGCATGAGGTTCAGGGCATGAGTTTCAGGTCATGAGATTCAGGGCATGAGTTTCAGTCCAGGAACTTGAGGGCATGAGATTCGGTGCATGAGTTTCAGAGCATGAGATTCAGGGCATGAAATTCAGGGCATGATTTTCAGGGCAGGAGATTCAGGGCAGGTGTTTCAGTGCAGGACTTTCAGGGCATGAGATTCAGGGCATGAGATTCAGGGCTTGAGTTTAAGGGCATGAGTTTCAGGGCATAAGTTTCAGGACATGAGTTTCAGGGAATGAGACTCAGGACATGAGTTTCAGGGCATGAGTTTCAGTGCAGGAACTTGAGGGCATGAGATTCAGGGCATGAGTTTCAGGACAGGAGATTCAGGGCATGAGTTTCAGGGCATGAGTTTCAGGGCATGAGTTTCAGGGCAGAAGTTTCAGGGCATGTAATTCAGGGCGTGAGTTTCAGGATATGAGATTCATGGCAAGAGTTTCAGTGCAGGAGTTTCAGGGCATGAGATTCAGGGCATGAGTTTCAGGGCATGAGATTCAGGACAGCAGTTTCAAGGCATGAGATTCAGGGCATGAGTTTCAGTGCATGAGTTTGAGGGCAGGAGTTTCAAGGCATGAGATTCAGGGCATGAGTTTCAGTGCATGAGTTTGAGGGCAGGAGTTTCAGGGCATGAGATTCAGGGCATGAGTTTCAGGGCATGAGATTCAGGGCAGGTATTTCAGGGCATGTAATTCAGGGCATGAGTTTCTGGGCAGATGATTCAGGGCAGGAGTTTTAGGGAATGTGATTCAGGGCATGAGTTTCAGTGCATGAGTTTCAGGGCAGGAGTTTCAGGGTATGTGATTTAGGGCATGAGTTTCAGGGCATGAGGTTCAGGGCATGAGTTTCAGGGCATGAGATTCAGGGCATGAGTTTCAGTGCAGGAACTTGAGGGCATGAGATTCAGTGCACGAGTTTCAGAGCATGAGATTCAGGGCATGAGATTCAGGGCATGATTTTCAGGGCAGGAGATTCAGGGCAGGTGTTTCAGGGCATGAGATTCAGGGCATGAGTTTCAGGACAGGAGATTCAGGGCATGAGTTTCAGGGCATGAGTTTCAGGGCAGGAGTTTCAGGGCATGTGATTCAGGGCGTGAGTTTCAGGATATGAGATTCATGGCATGAGTTTCAGTGCAGAAGTTTCAGGGTATGAGATTCAGGGCATGAGTTTCAGGGTAGGTGATTCAGGGCAGGAGTTTCAGGACATGAGATTCAGGGCATGAGTTTCAGTGCAGGAACTTGAGGTCATGAGATGCAGTGCACGACTTTCAGAGCGTGAGATTCAGGGCATGAGATTCAGGGCATGAGTTTTAGGACAGGAGATTCAGGGCATGAGTTTCAGGGCATGAGTTTCAGGGCATGAGTTTCAGGGCAGGAGTTTTAGGGCATGAGTTTCAGTGTATGAGTTTTAGGGCAGGAGTTTCAGGGTATGTGATTTAGGGCATGAGTTTCAGGGAATGAGATTCAGGGCTTGAGTTTCAGGGCATGAGGTTCAGGGCATGAGTTTCAGGTCATGAGATTCAGGGCATGAGTTTCAGTCCAGGAACTTGAGGGCATGAGATTCAGTGCATGAGCTTCAGTGCATGAGTTTCAGGGCAGGAGTTTCAGGGTATGTGATTTAGGGCATGCGTTTCAGGGCATGAGGTTCAGGGCATGAGTTTCAGGGCATGAGATTCAGGGCATTAGTTTCAGTGCAGTAACTTGAGGGCATGAGATTCAGTGCACGAGTTTCAGAGCATGAGATTCAGGGCATGATTTTCAGGGCAGGAGATTCAGGGCAGGTGTTTCAGGGCATGAGATTCAGGGCATGAGTTTCAGGACAGGAGATTCAGGGCATGAGTTTCAGAGCATGAGTTTCAGGGCAGGAGTTTCAGGGCATGTGATTCAGGGCGTGAGTTTCAGGATATGAGATTCATGGCATGAGTTTCAGTGCAGGAGTTTCAGGGCATGAGATTCAGGGCATGAGTTTCAGTGCATGAGTCTGAGGGCAGGAGTTTCAGGGAATGAGATTCAGGGCATGAGTTTCAGGGCATGAGATCAGGGCAGGTATTTCAGGGCATGTAATTCAGGGCATGAGATTCTGGGCAGATGATTCAGGGCAGGAGTTGCAGGGTATGTGATTTAGGGCATGAGTTTCAGTGCATGAGTTTCAGTGCATGAGTTTCAGGGCATGAGTTTTAGGGCAGGAGTTTCAGGGTATGTGATTTAGGGCATGAGTTTCAGGGAATGAGATTCAGGGCTTGAGTTTCAGGGCATGAGGTTCAGGGCATGAGTTTCAGGTCATGAGATTCACGGCATGAGTTTCAGTCCAGGAACTTGAGGGCATGAGATTCAGTGCATGAGTTTCAGAGCATGAGATTCAGGGCATGATTTTCAGGGCAGGCGTTTCAGTGCAGGAGTTTCAGGGCATGAGATTCAGGGCATGAGATTCAGGGCATGAGTTTCAGGACAGGAGATTCAGGGCATGAGTTTCAGGGCATGAGTTTCAGGGCAGGTGTTTCAGGGCATGTGATTCAGGGTGTGAGTTTCAGGATATGAGATTCATCGCATGAGTTTCAGTGCAGGAGTTTCAGGGCATGAGATTCAGGGCATGAGTTTTAGGACAGGAGATTCAGGGCATGAGTTTCAGGGCATGAGTTTCAGTGCAGGAGTTTCAGGGCATGAGATTCAGGGCATGAGTTTTAGGACAGGAGATTCAGGGCATGAGTTTCAGGGCATGAGTTTCAGGGCAGAAGTTTCAGGGCAGGAGTTTTAGGGCATGAGATTCAGTGCATGAGTTTCAGAGCATGAGATTCAGGGCATGAAATTCAGTGCATGATTTTCAGGGCAGGAGATTCAGAGCAGGTGTTTCAGTGCAGGAGTTTCAGGGCATGAGATTCAGGGCATGAGATTCAGGGCATGAGTTTCAGGGCATGAGTTTCAGGGCAGGTGTTTCAGTGCAGGAGTTTCAGGGCATGAGATTCAGGGCATGAGATTCAGGGCATGAGTTTCAGGATATGAGATTCATGGCATGAGTTTCAGGGCATGAGATTCAGAGCATGAGTTTCAGGGTAGGTGATTCAGGGCAGGAGTTTCAGGACATGAGATTCAGGGCATGAGTTTCAGTGCAGGAACTTGAGGTCATGAGATTCAGTGCACGAGTTTCAGAGCATGAGATTCAGGGCATGAGATTCAGGGCATGAGTTTCAGGGCAGGAGATTCAGGGCAGGTGTTTCACTGCAAGAGTTTCAGGGCATGAGATTCAGGGCATGAGATTTAGTACAGGAGATTCCGTGCATGAGTTTCAGGGCATGAGTTTCAGGGCAGGAGTTGTAGGGCATGTGATTCAGGGCATGAGTTTCAGTGCATGAGTTTCAGGGCAGGAGTTTCTGGGTATGTGATTTAGGGCATGAGTTTCAGGGTATGTGATTTAGGGCATGAGTTTCAGGGCATGAGATTCAGGGCTTGAGTTTCAGGGCATGAGGTTCAGGGCATGAGTTTCAGGTCATGAGATTCAGGGCATGAGTTTCAGTGCAGGAACTTGAGGGCATGAGATTCAGTGCACGAGTTTCAGAGCATGAGATTCAGGGCATGAGATTCAGGGCATGATTTTCAGGGCAGGAGATTCAGGGCAGGTGTTTCAGTGCAGGAGTTTCAGGGCATGAGATTCAGGGCATGAGATTCAGGGCATGAGTTTCAGGACAGGAGATTCAGGGCATGAGTTTCAGGACATGAGTTTCAGGGCATGAGTTTCAGGGCAGGAGTTTCAGGGCATGTGATTCAGGGCGTGAGTTTCAGGATATGAGATTCATGGCATGAGTTTCAGTGCAGGAGTTTCAGGGCATGAGATTAAGAGCATGAGTTTCAGGGTAGGTGATTCAGGGCAGGAGTTTCAGGACATGAGATTCAGGGCATGAGTTTCAGTGCAGGAAATTGAGGTCATGAGATTCAGTGCACGAGTTTCAGAGCATGAGATTCAGGGCATGAGATTCAGGGCATGAGTTTCAGGGCAGGAGATTCAGGGCAGGTGTTTCACTGCAAGAGTTTCGGGGCATGAGATTCAGGGCATGAGATTCAGGGCATGAGATTTAGTACAGGAGATTCAGTGCATGAGTTTCAGGGCATGAGTTTCAGGGCAGGAGTTGAGGGCATGTGATTCAGGGCATGAGTTTCAGTGCATGAGTTTCAGGGCAGGAGTTTCTGGGTATGTGATTTAGGGCATGAGTTTCAGGGCATGAGATTCAGGGCTTGAGTTTCTGGGCATGAGGTTCAGGGCATGAGTTTCAGGTCATGAGATTCAGGGCATGAGTTTCAGTCCAGGAACTTGAGGGCATGAGATTCGGTGCATGAGTTTCAGAGCATGAGATTCAGGGCATGAAATTCAGGGCATGATTTTCAGGGCAGGAGATTCAGGGCAGGTGTTTCAGTGCAGGACTTTCAGGGCATGAGATTCAGGGCATGAGATTCAGGGCTTGAGTTTAAGGGCATGAGTTTCAGGGCATAAGTTTCAGGACATGAGTTTCAGGGAATGAGACTCAGGACATGAGTTTCAGGGCATGAGTTTCAGTGCAGGAACTTGAGGGCATGAGTTTCAGGGCAGAAGTTTCAGGGCATGTAATTCAGGGCGTGAGTTTCAGGATATGAGATTCATGGCAAGAGTTTCAGTGCAGGAGTTTCAGGGCATGAGATTCAGGGCATGAGTTTCAGGGCATGAGATTCAGGACAGCAGTTTCAAGGCATGAGATTCAGGGCATGAGTTTCAGTGCATGAGTTTGAGGGCAGGAGTTTCAAGGCATGAGATTCAGGGCATGAGTTTCAGTGCATGAGTTTGAGGGCAGGAGTTTCAGGGCATGAGATTCAGGGCATGAGTTTCAGGGCATGAGATTCAGGGCAGGTATTTCAGGGCATGTAATTCAGGGCATGAGTTTCTGGGCAGATGATTCAGGGCAGGAGTTTTAGGGAATGTGATTCAGGGCATGAGTTTCAGTGCATGAGTTTCAGGGCAGGAGTTTCAGGGTATGTGATTTAGGGCATGAGTTTCAGGGCATGAGGTTCAGGGCATGAGTTTCAGGGCATGAGATTCAGGGCATGAGTTTCAGTGCAGGAACTTGAGGGCATGAGATTCAGTGCACGAGTTTCAGAGCATGAGATTCAGGGCATGAGATTCAGGGCATGATTTTCAGGGCAGGAGATTCAGGGCAGGTGTTTCAGGGCATGAGATTCAGGGCATGAGTTTCAGGACAGGAGATTCAGGGCATGAGTTTCAGGGCATGAGTTTCAGGGCAGGAGTTTCAGGGCATGTGATTCAGGGCGTGAGTTTCAGGATATGAGATTCATGGCATGAGTTTCAGTGCAGAAGTTTCAGGGTATGAGATTCAGGGCATGAGTTTCAGGGTAGGTGATTCAGGGCAGGAGTTTCAGGACATGAGATTCAGGGCATGAGTTTCAGTGCAGGAACTTGAGGTCATGAGATGCAGTGCACGACTTTCAGAGCGTGAGATTCAGGGCATGAGATTCAGGGCATGAGTTTTAGGACAGGAGATTCAGGGCATGAGTTTCAGGGCATGAGTTTCAGGGCATGAGTTTCAGGGCAGGAGTTTTAGGGCATGAGTTTCAGTGTATGAGTTTTAGGGCAGGAGTTTCAGGGTATGTGATTTAGGGCATGAGTTTCAGGGAATGAGATTCAGGGCTTGAGTTTCAGGGCATGAGGTTCAGGGCATGAGTTTCAGGTCATGAGATTCAGGGCATGAGTTTCAGTCCAGGAACTTGAGGGCATGAGATTCAGTGCATGAGCTTCAGTGCATGAGTTTCAGGGCAGGAGTTTCAGGGTATGTGATTTAGGGCATGCGTTTCAGGGCATGAGGTTCAGGGCATGAGTTTCAGGGCATGAGATTCAGGGCATTAGTTTCAGTGCAGTAACTTGAGGGCATGAGATTCAGTGCACGAGTTTCAGAGCATGAGATTCAGGGCATGATTTTCAGGGCAGGAGATTCAGGGCAGGTGTTTCAGGGCATGAGATTCAGGGCATGAGTTTCAGGACAGGAGATTCAGGGCATGAGTTTCAGAGCATGAGTTTCAGGGCAGGAGTTTCAGGGCATGTGATTCAGGGCGTGAGTTTCAGGATATGAGATTCATGGCACGAGTTTCAGTGCAGGAGTTTCAGGGCATGAGATTCAGGGCATGAGTTTCAGGGTAGGTGATTCAGGGCAGGAGTTTCAGGACATGAGATTCAGTGCATGAGTTTCAGTGCAGGAACTTGAGGTCATGAGATTCAGTGCACGACTTTCAGAGCGTGAGATTCAGGGCATGAGATTCAGGGCATGAGTTTTAGGACAGGAGATTCAGGGCATGAGTTTCAGGGCATGAGTTTCAGGGCAGGAGTTTTAGGGCATGAGTTTCAGTGCATGAGTTTTAGGGCAGGAGTTTCAGGGTATGTGATTTAGGGCATGAGTTTCAGGGAATGAGATTCAGGGCTTGAGTTTCAGGGAATGAGGTTCAGGGCATGAGTTTCAAGTCATGAGATTCAGGGCATGAGTTTCAGTCCAGGAACTTGAGGGCATGAGATTCAGTGCATGAGTTTCAGAGCATGAGATTCAGGGCATGATTTTCAGGGCAGGAGATTCAGGGCAGGTGTTTCAGTGCAGGAGTTTCAGGGCATGAGATTCAGGGCATGAGATTCAGGGCATGAGTTTCAGGACAGGAGATTCAGGGCATGAGTTTCAAGGCATGAGTTTCAGGGCAGGAGTTTCAGGGCATGTGATTCAGGGCGTGAGTTTCAGGATATGAGATTCATGGCATGAGTCTCAGTGCAGGAGTTTCAGGGCATGAGATTCAGGGCATGAGTTTTAGGACAGGAGATTCAGGGCATGAGTTTCAGGGCATGAGTTTCAGGGCAGGAGTTTCAGGGCAGGAGTTTTAGGGCATGAGTTTCAGTGCATGAGTTTTAGGGCAGGAGTTTCAGGGTATGTGATTTAGGGCATGAGCTTCAGGGCATGAGATTCAGGGCTTGAGTTTCAGGGCATGAGGTTCAGGGCAGGAGTTTCAGGGCATGAGATTCAGGGCATGAGTTTCAGTGCAGGAACTTGAGGGCATGAGATTCAGTGCACGAGTTTCAGAGCATGAGGTTCAGGGCATGAGATTCAGGGCTTGATTTTCAGCGCAGGAGATTCAGGGCAGGTGTTTCAGTGAACGAGTTTCAGGGCATGAGATTCAGGGCATGAGATTCGGGGCATGAGTTTCAGGGCAAGAGTTTCAGCGCATGAGTTTCAGGGCAGGAGTTTCAGGGCATGAGATTCAGTGCACGACTTTCAGAGCATGAGATTCAGGGCATGAGATTCAGGGCATCACTTTCAGGGCAGGAGATTCAGAGCAGGTGTTTCAGTGCAGGAGTTTCAGGGCATGAGATTCAGGGCATGAGATTCAGGGCATGAGTTTCAGGGCATGAGTTTCAGGGCAGGAGTTTCAGAGCATGTGATTCAGGGCGTGAGTTTCAGGATATGAGATTCATGGCATGAGTTTCAGTGCAGGAGTTTCAGGGCATGAAATTCAGGGCATGAGTTTCAGTGCTTGAGTTTGAGGGCAGGAGTTTCAAGGCATGAGATTCAGGGCATGAGTTTCAGTGCATGAGTTTGAGGGAAGGTGTTTCAGGGCATGAGATTCAGGGCATGAGTTTCAGGGCATGAGATCAGGGCAGGTATTTCAGGGCATGTAATTCAGGGCATGAGATTCTGGGCATATGATTCAGGGCAGGAGTTTTAGGGCATGTGATTCAGGGCATGAGTTTCAGTGCATGAGTTTCAGGTCATGAGATTCAGGGCATGAGTTTCAGTCCAGGAACTTGAAGGCATGAGATTCAGTGCATGAGTTTCAGAGCATGAGATTCAGGGCATGATTTTCAGGGCAGGAGATTCAGGGCAGGTGTTTCAGTGCAGGAGTTTCAATGCATGAGATTCAGGGCATGAGATTCAGGGCATGCGTTTCAGGACAGGAGATTCAGGGCATGAGTTTCAGGGCATGAGTTTCAGGGCAGGAGTTTCAGGGCATGTGATTCAGGGTGTAAGTTTCAGGATATGAGATTCATGGCATGAGTTTCAATGCAGGAGTTTCAGGGCATGAGATTCAGGGCATGAGTTTTAGGACAGGAGATTCAGGGCATGAGTTTCAGGGCATGAGTTTCAGGGCAGGAGTTTCAGGGCAGGAGTTTTAGGGCATGAGTTTCAGTGCATGAGTTTTAGGGCAGGAGTTTCAGGGTATGTGATTTAGGGCATGAGTTTCAGGGAATGAGATTCAGGGCTTGAGTTTCAGGGCATGAGGTTCAGGGCATGAGTTTCAGGTCATGAGATTCAGGACATGAGTTTCAGTCCAGGAACTTGAGGGCATGAGATTCAGTGCATGAGTTTCAGTGCATGAGTTTCAGGGCAGGAGTTTCAGGGTATGTGATTTAGGGCATGAGTTTCAGGGCATGAGGTTCAGGGCATGAGTTTCAGGGCATGAGATTCAGGGCATGAGTTTCAGTGCAGGAACTTGAGGGCATGAGATTCAGTGCACGAGTTTCAGAGCATGAGATTCAGGGCATGAGATTCAGGGCATGATTTTCAGGGCAGGAGATTCAGGGCAGGTGTTTCAGGGCATGAGATTCAGGGCTTGAGTTTCAGGACAGGAGATTCAGGGCATGAGTTTCAGGGCATGAGTTTCAGGGCAGGAGTTTCAGGGCATGTGATTCAGGGCGTGAGTTTCAGGATATGAGATTCATGGCATGAGTTTCAGTGCAGGAGTTTCAGGGCATGAGATTCAGGGCATGAGTTTCAGGGTAGGTGATTCAGGGCAGGAGTTTCAGGACATGAGATTCAGGGCATGAGTTTCAGTGCAGGAACTTGAGGTCATGAGATTCAGTGCACGACTTTCAGAGCGTGAGATTCAGGGCATGAGTTTTAGGACAGGAGATTCAGGGCATGAGTTTCAGGGCATGAGTTTCAGGGCATGAGTTTCAGGGCAGGAGTTTTAGGGCATGAGTTTCAGTGCATGAGTTTTAGGGCAGGAGTTTCAGGGTATGTGATTTAGGGCATGAGTTTCAGGGAATGAGATTCAGGACTTGAGTTTCAGGGCATGAGGCTCAGGGCATGAGTTTCAGGTCATGAGATTCAGGGCATGAGTTTCAGTCCAGGAACTTGAGGGCATGAGATTCAGTGCATGAGTTTCAGAGCATGAAATTCAGGGCATGATTTTCAGGGCAGGAGATTCAGGGCAGGTGTTTCAGTGCAGGAGTTTCAGGGCATGAGGTTCAGGGCATGAGATTCAGGGCATGAGTTTCAGGACAGGAGATTCAGGGCATGAGTTTCAGGGCATGAGTTTCAGGGCAGGAGTTTCAGGGCATGTGATTCAGGGCGTGAGTTTCAGGATATGAGATTCATGGCATGAGTTTCAGTGCAGGAGTTTCAGGGCATGAGTTTTAGGACAGGAGATTCAGGGCATGAGTTTCAGGGCATGAGTTTCAGGGCAGGAGTTTCAGGGCAGGAGTTTTAGTGCATGAGTTTCAGTGCATGAGTTTCAGGGCAGGAGTTTCAGGGTATGTGATTTAGGGCATGAGTTTCAGGGCATGAGATTCAGGGCTTGAGTTTCAGGGCATGAGGTTCAGGGCATGAGTTTCAGGTCATGAGATTCAGGGCATGAGTTTCAGTCCAGGAACTTGAGGGCATGAGATTCAGTGCATGAGTTTCAGAGCATGAGATTCAGGGCATGAGATTCAGTGCATGATTTTCAGGGCAGGAGATTCAGAGCAGGTGTTTCAGTGCAGGAGTTTCAGGGCATGAGATTCAGGGCATGAGATTCAGGGCATGAGTTTCAGGGCATGAGTTTCAGGGCAGGAGTTTCAGAGCATGTGATTCAGGGCGTGAGTTTCAGGATATGAGATTCATGGCATGAGTTTCAGTGCAGGAGTTTCAGGGCATGAGATTCAGGGCATGAGTTTCACTGCATGAGTTTGAGGGCAGGAGTTTCAGGGCATGAGATTCAGGGCATGAGTTTCAGGGCATGAGATCAGGGCAGGTATTTCAGGGCATGTAATTCAGGGCATGAGATTCTGGGCAGATGATTCAGGGCAGGAGTTTTAGGGCATGTGATTCAGGGCATGAGTTTCAGTGCATGAATTTCAGGGCAGGAGTTTCAGGGTATGTGATTTAGGGCATGAGTTTCAGGGCATGAGATTCAGGGCTTGAGTTTCAGGGCATGAGGTTCAGGGCATGAGTTTCAGGGCATGAGATTCAGGGCATGAGTTTCAGTGCAGGAACTTGAGGGCATGAGATTCAGTGCACGAGTTTCAGAGCATGAGATTCAGGGCATGAGATTCAGGGCATGATTTTCAGGGCAGGAGATTCAGGGCAGGTGTTTCAGTGCAGGAGTTTCAGGGCATGAGATTCAGGGCATGAGATTCAGGGCATGAGTTTCAGGACAGGAGATTCAGGGCATGAGTTTCAGGACATGAGTTTCAGGGCATTAGTTTCAGAGCAGGAGTTTCAGGGCATGTGATTCAGGGCGTGAGTTTCAGGATATGAGATTCATGGCATGAGTTTCAGTGCAGGAGTTTCAGGGCATGAGATTCAGAGCATGAGTTTCAGGGTAGGTGATTCAGGGCAGGAGGTTCAGGACATGAGATTCAGGGCATGAGTTTCAGTGCAGGAACTTGAGGTCATGAGATTCAGTGCACGAGTTTCAGAGCATGATATTCAGGGCATGAGATTCAGGGCATGAGTTTCAGGGCAGGAGATTCAGGGCAGGTGTTTCACTGCAAGAGTTTCAGGGCATGAGATTCAGGGCATGAGATTCAGGGCATGAGATTTAGTACAGGAGATTCAGTGCATGAGTTTCAGGGCATGAGTTTCAGGGCAGGAGTTGTAGGGCATGTGATTCAGGGCATGAGTTTCAGTGCATGAGTTTCAGGGCAGGAGTTTCTGGGTATGTGATTTAGGGCATGAGTTTCAGGGCATGAGATTCAGGGCTTGAGTTTCAGGGCATGAGGTTCAGGGCATGAGTTTCAGGTCATTAGATTCAGGGCATGAGTTTCAGTCCAGGAACTTGAGGGCATGAGATTCAGGGCATGAGATTCAGGGCATGAGTTTAAGGGCATGAGTTTCAGGGCATAAGTTTCAGGACATGAGTTTCAGGGAATGAGATTCAGGACATGAGTTTCAGGGCATGAGTTTCAGTGCAGGAACTTGAGGGCATGAGATTCAGGGCATGAGTTTCAGGACAGGAGATTCAGGGCATGAGTTTCAGGGCATGAGTTTCAGGGCAGAAGTTTCAGGGCATGTAATTCAGGGCGTGAGTTTCAGGATATGAGATTCATGGCATGAGTTTCAGTGCAGGAGTTTCAGTGCAGGAACTTGAGGGCATGAGATTCAGGGCATGAGTTTCAGGACAGGAGATTCAGGGCATGAGTTTCAGGGCATGAGATTCAGGACAGCAGTTTTCAAAGT